>NW_025048702.1:50000-102915 GCF_018831695.1 Puntigrus tetrazona
CACACACACACACACTCCCCTGAGCAATCTCCATCCCTGTGCATCTCCAAATCCGATCAGAGCAGATCACAGGGGAATGATGGATTCATCTATCCTTCCCCTTTTGCTCCCGGACACACATTAACGCTCACGCAGTCGGCCTCTTTCTCAGAGGGAAGAAAACACATGAAGGTGGTATTCACATGCACAGAAACCAAATGAGCAAATGGTTTATTCGCTCTCAAATTTCCTTCCCGTGTCGAGCGCTCGAGGAGAGGATGTGCTAAAAGAGAGCGAGGTGAGAGAGAATCCAAAATTCCTCCCATGATCATTAAATAATTTAGAGACACTGCTCCACTGATCATTAGAGAGATGAAGAGAGGGAGGGAGGGAGGGAGAGCGAGGAGATTGCGGAGAGACAGGAAGCAGGAAAAGTGGGTGTAATATAGTAGAGGATCTTTCTTGGAGGCAGAGAAAGAAAGGAGCTGGAAGATGAAGAGAAATCTTCCAGTTTTAGAAGAACTTTTCATTGTCCTCTTTGAACCCCTGCTCGTCCGAGGGGAATTACAGCAGCACGCGATCAGAGGGCTTGAACGTCTGAATTAATGAAGCACAGATAAACCTCACATGATTAATTCTGATTCGTCTGTCCTCCTCCAGAGCTTGTGTTGGGATTAATTAGTACTCTATTCACAGTGTTAAACTACTCAAAAAAGCATTTTCGATTGTTTCTCTTCAGACTGCAACGCTCATTATTCTTAAAATACGTTTGAAAAAATATTTTATAACTAAATATATTTAAAAATTAAAATGGATATACTAAAATAATATTTTATATATAAAAGTATATATATATATATAATTAATACTAATTTTATATTATTATTATTCAATTAATTCTTATTTATTATTTTGTGTATTAAAAGCTGTCACTGGGGCGTGTACCTTTATTAAAAAGGTTCATTTTAATCTATTATATTGTTTTATATAATAATAGTTTTTAATATTTTTCCTTTAATTTATTATTTAATGTACTATAGAATTACAATATGCATTTTATATTATTATATTATTTTATATAACATTTTAATAATTATTTTATATCACATATATACAAGTTATATACCTTTTTTACAACGTATATGTTAGTACCTAAATGGTCCATTTTGGTACCTAAATATATTAAATTTGTATTATTATTTGAATTATAATGTTAAGACGCATCTATCTATCATCTATCTATAGATGGATTTACGGTTAGATAGATAGATAGATAGATAGATAGATAGATAGATAGATAGATAGATAGATAGATAGATAGATGGAAGGTTAGATGGTCAGAATTTTGGCTTCTTTCATCTGATTTTCTTGATTCATTTTACAATAACATTTTTCGAGACTTTCTCCAACTTTGAAAGGCAATCTTCATTTTTGGGCTATCTATTTCTTTAAGAGGGACCACTTGATTTATCTGAATTACAAGCACTGAAGTTTAATACTTAAGGTTTCGAAAAAAGTAGCAACTATAATGGTGACGCTTAACACAGTTAAACAGCACTTACTACAAGCCTTTTCCATTATAAGCCTTACACAGCCTCTCTAAAACCTCACAAATCTCTACTTGGCACACCAGCAAAGATCCAGAGTGATCGCATAAAGGCTTTAGGTCTGATCCCATGTGGATCTAGAGAATTATTGGCCTGCCCGACCACTTCTATTGTGGCCTTGAACGAAGCACTTATCCACACGCGGGTCCACGGGGGAATCGAATAATGACATGAAACCTTGAGTTTGACCCAGACTGGATGCTTTTGGCCCCGATGTCTAACAGCAGTGATTCAGACAACCAGCGTTCATATGCTCGGTTTAGAAAAAGAAAGCCTAGTAGAACTAGAACTACTAGGATTTGTCTAAAATTTCCGTTTGAATGGAAAATCATTTTTTAATTTAATGAAATTAATTGCAACTGTACTTAAGAGGCAAAATGTATTATTATTATTATACATTAATGCAGAATTGCAACATGATAATGAAATATTTAGGTTGATGACCTATGACATACAAACAACTGTGAAAAATGAAGATAACTACTAGCTATTTTACTTAATTCATAAAAAGAAGAAGTTGTTTAAATAAATCTAAAAACAGAAAAGGGGTGTTTTTAATAGAATAAATAAACTAACTTTGTTTTATTTATCTTAAAACAAATATTCAAATTAGAATAAAAATGTAATACATTTATAAAACTTTAATAAAAGAGGAAAAATTATTATTTTACAAAATAATACAAAATGACCAGCAACCGTTCAATTATTTTAGGTTTTATACAGTTTTACCTGAAGTAACAACTTTCTAGGTATGTACAGTGGCTCCCAGCTCACACAGCCTCGTGGGAGAGCAACTGATGCAGTAGGAGTTTATCTACTTTTCACTAATATTCTGGAATCCTATTTCTTTCTGCATACAATGTAATAGAACAGCAGACATATTTGAACACAAACTGTATTATTCACCGACTTGGCTCCAGCACTAAAAAACTGATCCATCAAAACACCCCGTAGACCCAGACGAGTACGTCTGCTTAGAGATAACCCTTATATGATTAATGAGAATGAGAAAGACTTTGAGAATGGAAAGAGTCGGGTCAGCTTGAAATCTGATGGGAACACACAGCACAGAACTGATTCAAAGCATAAACTCTACACTCTTGAAAAATAAAGGGTCTTTATCGGCATCTGTGGTTCTATAAAGAATCTTTAACATCCATAAAAGCTTTCAACAAAGATTCTTCATAATAAAAAAGGTTTTTAGTCTCAAGGAATGTTCTTAACATTAGCAAAGAGTCACGGTAGGGCTGGGCGATATGGCAAAAAAAATTATCACGATAATTTTTTCCTTATCAGTCGATATCGATAATTATCACGATAAATGTCAAATCTTTTATATCTAGCGATTTTAAAGGCAGGTTTTTTCTCCTGAATAAAAGAAAAACCAGACAATTAATTATTATTTATAGTTTATTGTCAGAACATGACAAATAATTTTCAAACAATGATCAATTGAGGTAGATACAGATTTGAATATTACTAGTTACATCAACATCAATAGAATAATATTATTAATATTAATAGAATATATAAAACGTTTTTATAAAAAAATAAGAACTGTAAAATTATACAACATTTGTAACATGGCTCTGACTGTAAATGTAGAGTTAAAGTGATTAAGTATATTTATCTTCCAACAAAAATGAGAATAGACAAATCTTTTCAGCATGCCAATCCCTTTGTGCAGCTGATTTAACACATTTTGTAAAATGTTTGAGCTGTCTGACAATATAAATAAAAAAATAATAAACAAAAGAACAATCTTAACCATTTTTCAGCATTTACTGCTCAAGTTTTCAACAGCCAAAGACATTTCCCTACAAGTTACGTGCAAGAAAGACAAGTCTGTCTACAGTCTCAGGTTTTAAAGCTGCTCTATGACAGGTCACAATGTTTCCTCCAGTACTAAAAAGCCTCTCGGAAGGGGAGCTGGTAGCAGGGGATACACAAGTAACGCCTTGCTAGTTGGCTTACTTTTGGAAATTTTTGTCATACATCTTCCACCAATCCAGGGTTCTGTTTCACTGTCTGCATCTGGAGCCATGAGGTAGTGCTCCAGCTCCATCTCCACTACCTGCATGTCAGTGAGTCCTGTGTTGCTGGGGATGGCCTCTTAAAAAACTGCCAAGTGACTTCCTCTGCTTCTTGGCAGGAACAGCTGCAGCAGCCCCCTCTGCCTCCATTTCTTCTGTTCTGTATGAAGCCTGTGAAGTGGATGGACCTTGGTCTCCTTCCATATTCAGAATCTCAGAAACTGCTCTTTGTTTGATTCCCTCAATTTTCTCTGGCCTGATATATTGAGTCTTGAAGCATGGATCAACCAAGGATGCCATATCAAGCAGTTCATCTGTTATCTCCTCATCATACTTCTCACTGAGATAGTCTATGACTACTGTCTTTATGTCCTTTGTGAGCTGTGTGTCATCATCAGAATGTTTCAGGACCTCTGTTTTGAAGAGGTGCAGCACAGGCTTAAGGTAGGACACACTCACATAAGATTCACCAGACAGTGAATCTGTGAACTCAAGAAGTGGTTTCAAGCCCTCATTTATTGACTCCAAAACGTCAATGTCCTGCCAGGTAGGCACCAAGTGTCTGGTTTTCTTGTCAGCAGTGAGTACCTGACTGATAGCCTTGTGCTGTTCAATCACCCTGGCCACCATCTTTTGACGTGAGCCCCACCTGGTAGGTGATTCTGTCACCATCTTGTGTCTGGGCAGTTTAAGTTCTTCCTGAGCAGTCACAAGGTCTCTCTTTCTTTTCCAAGAGAAAGAGAAGGCAGCCACTACTTTTTTACACAGCCCGACAGCTCGTTCCACCTCTTGTCCTTCCCGCTTTCTCTGAGGAAGGAATGGAAATAGATACTTACTTTGTCTTTTTTCAACACAATATTTTTTCAAATGTATCCACAATATGTAAAGAAAAATATATATAATATACTGTAGCAACAATTGAGCAGCACAAGGCCATCAGCACTATATAAATTAGCTTTTTATATCAGCATCATTACTACTACTACTCCACATTAAATATTTAGGCTAAATTATGCATTTCAGTTTTAAATATGGCTTCTTTCTTGTAATCATTAACATTTAAGAACACATCAATAATACAACTGGGGCTGCAACTAACAATTATTCTAATAATCGATTAGTCAGTCGATTATTTTTTGGTTAATCGATCAATTGGATAAAAACAAAAAAACAATTAAAGCATTAATTTTTTATTCAAACAGAACTAAAATCTTTAGAAAGTGCACTCCAAAAAAAGAATTTAAAGCATCTCAAACAGAAGTTTTAAGCATCTCTTAATTTTCTCATGCCATTTTTTCTTGTCTAGTAATCTTGATTTAAGATTTTTTTAATATATTTGGACTGGAAACGAGACAAAATTACTAAGTAAAAAAGCTTTTTGCAGTGTAGGAGTGAATTTTTTTAGGCGACCGTAATTTTAGAACGTTCACCTTTAATGTTTCCATGGCTACGCGTCATGTTTGTCACGTGACACACGCAGCCACAATAACGCTGTATGACAGATGTATCCTTTTATTTTATTTTTCCGTTTTAATTCAAAATTTTAACACACAACGCAAGATTCAGCACGTAAATTCATAAGTTAACATTACTCCCAAAAAGTTACTACTTTTAGTAATCAATTTTAATCGATTTAATCGATTCGTTGTTGCAGCCCTAAATACAATATTGATTTAAAATTCATCATCATTATTATTATTTCTATAACTTTTTGTTATTAGATGGAATACGGAGACTAATGCTTACCAATAGCCAAGTGTAGTCGATGTCCAAAACACTGAAGTCGTGTCCATTTATTGAGCGATGCAGCTTTACCATGTTTGCACCACTATCAGTTGTGATACATACTTGTCTGGTTTCACTCAGCCCCAGGAGGTGAGTGCTTCAGTCATTCCTTGGGCAATAACTTCACCTGTATGATCTTCAGGACAATAAGCTGTTTGAAGGCATTTGCTCTGAAGATTCCAGTCTTCGTCTATAAAATGAACTGTAAGGCTCAGATAAGGCTCCGATGTGCGACTGGACCATATATCCAAGTAGTAGCGAAGAATTGTATATTTTGCAGATGCCGCTCTACCGCCTCCCTACACTCAGTATATAGCCGTGAAGCGCTGTCTCTGCAGAAATGTTTTCGGCCCGGTAGTTCGTATCTGGGGTCAAGAACGTGGATAAGATTCTTAAATCCTTCATTTTCGACAAGACTAATGGGGAAGCATGTCTTTTGCAATGCAATATGCAACTGCTTTTTGTGATGTCTCCATGTCTTTTTGTTTTTTCTCATAAGGCACGGCTTTGAAAATGACGACATGAGACTCTGCTGGGTAGTTGCGCTGATGCTTGTAGATGGTCCACGACGTTTACCAACACTTGTTTGGGTCTGTAATTTCTTTGCATCTTCGTATTCTGAAGGGTGACGTTGTTTTTAAATGATGAAAGAGGTTTGTGGTGTTGCCTGTTTTTGATGGCACGAGTCGTCTGCACAGTTTGCAGTGCACGTCGCTCTGTTTTGTGTCGGATTGCAAAAAACCAAAATAGCTCCAGACTACTGAAGTTGAGTGACCTTTCTTGTCAACTAAGTCTGTGACCTGCGAGCTAGTCGTGGACGGTGCATTTTCTTCACTGTCGCTCATTTTTCTTACTCCTCCAACACGTGCAACTGACACTGTATGGCTGTATAGTACTAACACGCGCGTGGCATCCAGAAGCGCAGGCTGCAAAATGCGTGCGCAGCTGTTACGTATAGTGCGTAAACATTATCGAGCGCTTATCGAACTGTCATTATCGTGTTATCGAGAAAATTTATATCGTGAAAATTATCGTTATCGAATTATCGCCCAGCCCTAAGTCACGGCATTAAATATTTCATGCTGCAAAATATATATGTTTGTCAGTATTTTTGCCTTGTTTTTCAAAACAAAAATCTTTTTTTTTTTTTTTTTAAATCGAGATACAAAGTGAAGATTTGAAGCTGATGGTGTTTTCTAAGAAATGCAACCAGTTTAAGTAAGTTTATGCTTTATGCATTGACAGATATTTGTCCTTTTTGCATCATTAAAAAGGTCAATCCGTTTTGACAAATTTTCTCATAAAACAAGACTTCCTAATGTCAACTTTGCTTGATTTGAAAAAAATAAAAATAGGCGTTTGCACTTGAAAACAACAAAACGTTTGTGGGTCGCAGCTTAGTTTGGGACCATTTCTCACTTCTAGTTCTGCATCAGTAAATCTAATAAATGTAATAAAAATTTAATTTGCTGATTTATTAATATTTATTAAGGAACTTGTTAAGGTATGGAGGATCTAGAATGCAGAATAAGGTATTAATATATGCTTTAAGTACTAATAAACAGCTAACATGGTAATAACATGCCCGCCAAGCAACTAGTTAATAGTAAGAATTGGTTCCTAAACAAAAGTGTTACCTTTGAATGCTAAGTGAAGATATGAGCTTATTTCCATATTCTATTTTAGCTATTTTTGTGTGTGTAAAATGAATTAAAAGTCATTTAGATCGGTTGGAAATGATATTTTCGTTAATTATAACTTATTATAACTTGACCAATTATTATAACTTTAAAGTGTTACTAATACAATCTACTGTGCTCTGCTGAGACGTCTAAACTCAGAGAACATATTGATGTACATATAGTGTCTCCTTCAATTTATTTCTTAATTTTTCTTTTAATTGGTCTGGATTTTACCTTTATAAAACCGATAAAAGGGCGCCGGATCCTCTTTCAAAGGGATGAAACAAAACAACCCTAACTTTCCATTTAATATGTGCGTTTGGAGGAAATCTAGGTCATATCCCAGTGCAAGACTAGTTTGTACAGTAGTTGTACTTAAGCACCCCGCTGATCTTCCCCGAGAGGAGTTCATTTGCTCTGGGCTCCAACGTAACCATACTGAAGGCTCAAGACCTGGGGATGAAAGACGGATCGCTAACACACACACACACGTACACCAGTACAGCAGCCACCTTCAAGACAAAACACAGCTGCATGTGTAACCGGGGTCAGAGATAATGATGTGAAAGTCTATTTGTCGAACAGCGTGTTATAACAGTGTTTTACCTCAAGAGACGAGAGCAGACCTCTCAAACTCTCCTGACCTGAGCTCCTCAGCACCATATCATGACCTTTATCTCCAACAACCCGGTGGTTCTCATTTAGACGGGCCTGTTTGATGTCATTTTGGACAGCGAGGAGGTGAATCGGCGCACACAGCTGACTATATGTGTCTGTCTGCTTGTCTCGCGCTCTTTTTCTCCTTCCAGGCTTTCTCTCTAGCTACACTTTAATATTTAATGCTCATGCCATACAGCAGATGGTACCATAAAAAAGAGCATCAATATTTGATGCAAACTCTCCCCAGCTCTTTCTGTTCTCCTTCTTTAGATTTTTCTCTCGCTCTCATTCACGTTGTCGTTATTGTTAGCGATCGCGTTATGTCACGCCGTTAGCGCTCGCTTATGAAATATTAAATCTTTGTTGATGGTTATGAGACGGGAAGTGAGGTAATTCGCGGTCCCGTCAGAGTAATTTAGAGATGATCTGCGCCGGTGGTTCATTTGGGTCGAACGTCAACGCTGGGCGCTTTTTAATTCAAAGCTTTGTTGTGCGAGGTCAGATCTTTCTTTGCTCGATCCTGCTTGTTCAACAGTCATCGGGAGTCCCATCAAAGGTGAGGCGGAGCATAGGAAATGACTCATTTGCGTTGCTCGTTAATATGCAGAAATGTGCACTTTCAAACATAAATCACAAACGCCGCAAGATCGGCTCTCGTTCCGTTGCCCCGTTTGATCGTTTCAAAACAGGAGAAATGCCATTAATCATTCAATAGTAAATGCGTCAACGGTTTTCTTGAACTAATATAAGGCAGAGCAACTCATTAATCAAAAGAAGAATAAATCGAATGAAAAACAAAACCACTGAACGCTGCCTTTTGGAAACGACAAATCCGAACTAATCCGAACAGCACAGGCATCTACATCTCTTTTTTTTGTTGTTGTTGTTGCTTGCTGTCACTCAAACTGTTTAGTTTAGAAAACTTTTTTAACATTTTATGAAAAATAAATAAATTGTCAGTATAAAACACTAGGACGCTGTTATGCAGTTGCTAAAGAGCTCGGAGTGGCTTTTAGCATGTTCTAAAATGGTTGCTAGGTAGAATTCCATATGTTTCCTATGGCATTTACACATCAGTTTCTTATTTAGAATTAGTGGTTTGTTAATCGGGGACAAAAGTGCACTTCTATAATGTACTCTATTTTCCCTGCATTCATTTTGCATGCTATACACAAAAAAATATTTAGTAGTTAAGTTACCGCTCGTAGTAAACTTGAACATATACACTAATGGGTTTAGGTTTACTACAAATGGTAACTACATACATTTTCTATATTTTTAGTATATTAAGTGCTAAATTAGTGTGTGAAAATAAAGCACTCCAAGTGCATTACGGATGTGCATTTTTAAAGTGTGATTATGCATGACATTTTGTTAAATAAAAAACCCTGGAATTAAATACAATATAAATACTGAACACTTGGAAACTAAAAGAAAGGCTGCACTGACACTGAAATAACTTAAAGCAATACATAAATTACACCTCATTTTGATCCATTTTGTCCACTTAGACATAATACTAACCATAAGTAACATTGTAACTACATGTTAACTACATGTCAACTAATTCTCATTAATTTGCGACTACAAGTCTATTAACTCTAGGTTTATATCAAAATAAAAGTGTTGCTTATTTTTATTCATTTATTTTACACCGTATCAAAATCAAAGGCTATATTCATGGCACAATCAAGAATAAGATTTAAAATATTTTAACGAACTGTATTGAGTAATTTACTAATATTATTCACTAGACTTGATTTACATTCAAGGAATAATAAAAACTGCAATAGTGTATATATACACTAATCCAACACTGCTAGTATGAGTACTAGTAAAAGTGATTCTTGCCTTTAAAAGGCAATAAAACCAAGAATAGTCGTAGAATGATGGATGTTGTAGCCGTGAGGACCGCATAGTTGAACTGGGCGACAGTTTAATGTTGCAAATGGACAAGTCAAAGCTCTCAGATAGAGTGGGCTGATGGTCCATTAGTGGATAGACGAAGATGAGAGTTTTTCTTTCTCTCAAGGGAATGAACAGATAAAGCGTGTGGGGGTTGCAAATCTGTACATAATCCAGTATATCCTGGACTTTCGCTACAGGCCAATCCGAAAAGGTTAATTTCGCTCAACCAACCAATCAGGAGGCTCGTTCAGCTCCACTGCACCAATCAGGACCTTGCGGGCTTTAGAATGTCACTTTCTGGTGAATTAACACAACAGGAGAGATTAGAAATATGGGTCAGATTTGCAAAGTGTGAAACAGATGTGTGTGTCATAATCAGGTTCTTTATTTAGCAACACAAACTATGCCTGAACCATTCGCTGGGATTAATCAAAAATTTAAATTACGGAAGCTTCAAACGGCAAACGTGATGTCATAAACCAATTGAATTTGCTACATTAAACCACAGCTATGATGCCATGCCGAACTTTCGGGTTTGCACCAACAAATGTGATTTCAAGTTGAACGTGTCGGTGTAAACTATGCAAACTGGACGCTTTCCATCCATTTGCAGCTTTAGCCGGTCACTTCTCGCAGTGATGGATGATTCAGTTGGAGCAGAAACCTGCGAGTCGAGAGGGACCGATGTGCTTCTACACATCCATCCTGTGCTGCACTCAGACTGCCAAACGCTGGAGTCTCACAGGAGTCAGAAACACTGAATCTGATCCCTGATGCGCTCAGACAGAAAGCCAGAACCAGGGTTTTTTCTGAGACGGAGAAGAGCATCGACTGATCAAAACCACTTCAACAAAACACAAGGCAAATAAACAACAGGAAGCGCAATCTTATTTCCTGAAGCAGTGGTAACTGTTGTAGCTCAACCGTTTTAAATAAATGCAAAGATTATCTTTAAAGTGGCTAAATAAGTTAGTTCATTATGGCAGACCTTGTTTCCACCTCCTATTCTGTCTGGTTCTCTAATGAGTCATAACAAGCCATGTGCAATTATAATTAGGGAACTCTAAAATATACTCAAATGCATCAGCATATATGACACCCGGTTTTAGATCTCAAATGATGCATGCATTATAATGAACAGCTCATCTAATTATATTATTTTGCATGTCTAAAGCATCTATATTATCAACAGCTACGCAATGCATTTGCATTTATATTGCTTGTGTGCTGGCTCTTCTGACGGCTAAACATCTACTATTGTTTTCCAACAAGTTGAACTCAAGCAGAAAGTCACTTTCTGGTGTTTGTGATTATAATTGGGAAAAACGGTTTCAAAGAAATTAAGAAAAAATCTAATTATTTGAGGGCAATAATGAATCGAATGTTTTCTTGACTAATCACTAGTGGAAGCTGATATTGTCATGTTTAAAGGAATATACGGAAGTTTTAAAAACAATGCCAAAACAAGGAGTTTGTAGCTGTAAACTAATTGTGCATTCGAGTTGCATTTCTTCTTAATACAATAAATTAATAATTAAACAAATGGATGGTTGAATAAAATCTACTGCCGCTCTCTAACAAACATGCAAAAAAAAATTGCTGCATAGCAACTAATGTTTGATTAATGTTAATTACTGAACAATATTAGACAAAAAAAACATAGCAGGTTATTTTATGTACTTTATTATTAGTGCATGTATGCTAAATCTCCATTCCAAACATATGCCATGTTTAATTTAGTTATTTTTTTATTTAATTTAAGTGAACTGAAGGTTTCAGACCTCAGACCACAATCACCGCTTTTGTTCTCAGTCTTCAAAAGGTAACATTTAAAGAAAAATAAAAAGTGCAATGCTGTAATTTGCATTAGAGGTTAACAAAGATGCCTGATTGTTAACAAAGCTTTACCTGGCAACCACAGTGCAGGGGACAAACTGTGCTATACATTACTAGCATTTACTCTGCAAGTATGAAATGATCAACAAAAAAAAGCCTTTTTACAGTGGTGTATACACTTGTAGATGGATGTTCTATGAAGAAACCTAGCTGGCAGCATTCTGTTAGAATTTTTGATTTTCGAAAGCTGAATGGAATTCTTTAGCAGGCTGTGAAATAAGGAGGAATTATAGATGAGGAATGACAGGGGAAAAGAAATGAATCTAGGAAAACTTAAAAAAATTAAAAATGTATGCAGTACTGGGGTCAGAATTCTGAATACCCACTACTAATCCTGTTACTATACCATCTGGCCACAAAAAAACATATTTCTCAAGTTAAAGTAATAGTAGATGAGTTTGTTTCTTCATTGGAACAAATTTGACAATTTTTGCATCACTTGCTCACCAATGGGTCCTCTATAGTGAATGGGTGCCGTCAGAATGAGACACCAAACTGCTGATAAAAACATTACAGTAATCTACAACTTTTCAGTCCATCAGTAAATATCATTTTAATTTCAAAATGTCTTTCTCTAGACAAAACAGTCAGTATCAGGACATAAATATGCACATCTCAAGCACCATTTACATACTGGTGAATTTTAAAGGTAAGCGGACAACGGGAGATGAATAGATTTGTGTCTTACAAACATGCAGCTTTTCTCTTCACAAGATGTTTATTGATGGACAGGAGTCGTGTGGATTACTTTTTTTTAAATCAGCTGTTTTGACTCTCATTCTGACGGCACCCATTCACTGCAGAGAATCCATTGGTGAGCAAGTGACGTGACGTTAATTCCTCTAAATCTGTTCTTATAAAGAAACAAACTCGGATAGTCTGAGGGTGAGAGTACGTTTTTCAGCAAGACTGCATTTTTGAGTGAACTATTCCTTTAAAGTCATTTAAAAACAGCCAGTGTTGTGGCAAAAAAATAAAACAGTTTGCATGCAAAATATATTGCCTGTACTTCATAATAATGAATGCTTCACCAGCGTAATACTGCCTTTGTCATCCCAGCTCAAGACACATGCTATAACTCTAACAGATCGCTCTCTCCAGGTACTATAAACCTCCTTAAGCTGCATAAATGTCATCGGGTCTACATTCACAAGACCTGCGTGTTTCTCCTGGAATAACCTTTAAAAAGAAAACACAACTTAAAAGGAAAAAGACCTCACTAGCACTTATGATGCAACTGTTGTGTTGGGAACCGTTCTGACAAGAGAAATTTCTCTTCGCTTTATTATTGTTTTTTCCTCCGAGATGATAAAAGAGCAGAAGGAGAGAGAAATAAAATAAGAGGCACGTGTGTGAAATTATAATAAACACAAGTGCAAGAATGCGGCGACTGAAGCTACAATGGGATTTATTGCAAACACCTCTTCAGAAGTGGCATGTTTATGAGTTGTTTTGTGCAAACACATTACGCTCCCAATAACAATTTAATCAGCGGGATTGAGAAATGAGCTGTCCCGGGCTTGAATTTATCCTAACGCTAATCATTGACTGCGGACTTCAATCAAACCTGTTTTGTGTTGACAATCAGGATTCCCCCAATCACGACGCTGAGGAGCGAGTTAACGTCGCAGAGGAGACGCCGTTTCTCAAGGTTTTAATTTGACAGATGCACCAGGGACGCCTCGGGGGCCTGATATGACTTCGTAAATCAATTTCATTCTCCGTGCTTTATTTATTCCCGTTTCGTGTATGTGCATCTGTCAATGGCGGTGGGTCAGCCCTTCAGAAAAATGTGCTTTGAATAATTAATCCGCTTCTCTCACAGGTCTGTGCCGACACATTGTTATACAAGAGACACGACAAGAACAGCTGACATTTATAAAATATACAATTATGCAATATATCTAATACATTTGAAGGCTGACATTTGTTTCCGCGCCACCAAACTAAAGTGCAAAACTAATAAATAAACAAGTTTTCGTTAAGCATGCCGCAGGTTGATTTAACATTGTATAAATTAAAGGGATATTCTGTCAACATACTTTTTTTATATGTTGAACATTAATGAATATATTAATTGAACATTAATGAATATATAAGAAGGGTTGTAACCAAACAGGTGATGGTAGCCATTGGCTTCCATAGTATTTTTTTTTAGCATGTTAATAGAAATCCATGGCTACTGTCAACAGTTTGGTTACCAACATTCTGCAAATGATCTTCTTTTGCGCTATGATTAAATCTGCAAAATGTCAATGGAAGCATCTTTGCATCACAGAATAAAAGGTATTTTCTTATCTAGAATAAATTGAGAGTTGTGCGATGTTAACAAGCAATTGTGAGAAGAAATGTTTCAATTGTGAAATTGGAAAGCAGGCTGAACCTCAAATTCTTATGCAAAAAGTCTCAGTCGTGAGATATAAACTTCTGAGTTTACTTCTTGCAGCTCTGACTTTTTCTCAAAACTGCTAACAAAGTCTACACTGTGAGATTAAAAGTCACGATGACTTTTTTTGTAATTCCATGGTGGTAAGGGGCTTCCATAATAAATATAATACACAATCACTTGCATACATTTTCAGAATAGAATTCCATTGGATAAACTCAGTCTCAGAGTTTGTTTTTTAAAGAGCGGGTTCATAAATCACTTCATAAATCATTTAGCAAGTTTAGGCTGAAAACTACCAAGAAATCAAGTGAATAATAAATTGTAGGAACATCTCTAAAATCGTACAGAACATAGACAGGACTAAAAGTTTGGCGCATGTAGGTGCTGCTAAAGTATTTATTTCTGGCAGTGTGGTGTAATTGATGTTTACAGACGCAGATGCACAATGCAATAAAATATACGCTTAAATGTGTATTTGTGGGAAGTTTTCTCTCCACCATTCTGAAAGAAGTTGTTTCAAAAACAACAACAACATAGTATTGCTTTTAGTGTAATGCTAAAGCAAACAAAATGGTAAATGATCACTAACTTTCATCTAAAAAAAACTGAAAGCTGAAAGCTAAAAGCTGCTTAAAGTGATCAGAATATATTTGAAGTTAGATGTAGATTTGCAGAGCTGGATTGTGGACCATGCAGCACATTCCTAATCGTTCCTGTCAGAGCTCTAATAATACTCTCACCTCAGTCATTTACAAGCATGTCGCTGTCTAATGAAGGCTAATGAGACGAGAAGAAACTCTGTGCTAAAGTGACATTTAAAATAACTCTGACAGTGCAAACTGCCATCAGATATTAGATAGAGCGTGATGACTAACACACAGGCTTAAGCGTGCATCTAACTGGCATTTAACAAACATACAGTACAGTGTATATATGTGTATGTAATACGATATAGTATTTTAACATAATTTTTAAATATGAAATATTTCTAGGGCATTCGCTTTGTTGGAGAAGTTCTGAAAACACATATGTCTCTTAGGAAAATGGGACTTTAATTAAATATAAATGCAGAATGTGTCCTGTCTTCACCGCTAATCAAAAGCGCCCCGCATTATACCGCAACCGAGAGCGAGCCCCATTTTTCTTTTGAGCGGAGACAAAGAAGATTAGACAAATATTAATTCAATCATGAGTCTGAGGCTCATGCACACAAAGCGCTGCATATTCAACATTTCGTTCGCTGTAGCCTCAGCTTCCTCACCGGCCTCCCCGGTCTCTTGTTTGATCATTCATTATTTTTCCCTTCTCTTTTGTCTGAGCTTCATAAATGCAGCTCCAGGATGTAATGGAGCTCTCAGTGGTGCTGAAGCAGGATATTGGCTTCATTAACTCCCAGTCTCGCGGTCTGGAACTATCCGTGGTACTGAAAACAACAGCCAGCGCTAGTGTGCAAAACTGGAAACAATTACAGTGGATCTGCTGCTGCTAGACTGTCAGGAAAACTAATTACTCCGAAACGCAGAGAGGAGAGAATATGATTCAGATTAATCCAAAACCCACTCCAGATCAATCTATTTCTCTGCCTTCGCATTCATTTTCACAAATGAAAGAAGCGTGTTACATATGAAGAGTGTAAGCGGCGATAGTCTACTGCACGAAAAATGGAATACTAGCATACTTCTTAGTGCGCATTGTGCGGTATGTACTGTAAACTGCACACTTGTTTTAGAAGAGTATATGAAACAGAACATGTTTTGGAGAGCGAAACGTCACAGACAGTGGTATGTTGCAACCGGTCACTGGACAGGAATAGGTTTATATCATTTGGAAATATGGGTAAATTGCTTTTTAAACCAAATTTTTATACATGCATGCTTTGAAGTTTGATCAAATAAGTAAAAAATAAGATAAAATTATTACAGCTACTGCTGTAATTGAATAAATAATATTTATTATTATCACTGTTAAATGATTATTCGCCATTAATAACATCCAAAATAAACGTTTTTGTTGAAATAATAATGTAATG
Source organism: Puntigrus tetrazona (assembly GCF_018831695.1). NCBI lineage: Eukaryota > Metazoa > Chordata > Actinopteri > Cypriniformes > Cyprinidae > Puntigrus > Puntigrus tetrazona. The sequence continues at coordinate 65,969 of NW_025048702.1, forward strand.
TGTATATTTATTATGTAAATATTATTATAAAAGTATTGTTGTTGTTATTAAAAATGTTGTTACTATAATGTTTTGTTGTTGAAAATGTTGTTGTTAAATAAAAAATAAAATAAATACATTACTGTGAATGTGCATTAATGCCATTTTTAGTTTAAATAAAAAAACATACTACTACTATTACTACTAAGAAAAATAATAATTACATCGTAGTAGTAATGGTAATAATAAGAGTAATAATAATTAGTAGTAGTATTACATTTATTTTTTTCAATATTTTTTATTATATTTTAATACAATTCTTATTATTATTATTAATAATTATTATAACAATAATAACTATCACTATTATAAATAATTATGATATGAATAAATGAACAAACCAACCAATAAAAAAGACCTAAAAATTTTACAAACTTGAAAGAGAGACAGAAAATAATTACCTCATTTTCCTAAACAAAAGAAACCAAACATAAATACGCACGGAAAAGAATTTACATTATATCTAGAACCTTTTGATCAATGGAAAGAAGATTGATGGACTGTGCCGCACAGCCTCATTTTCATTTGTCTCAAATTAAACATGCCTGGCTACGATCCAACAGTTCATTCATCTTACTGGGAATTTATGGCGTAAGAGTGCATTGCATTATGGGATTAGGTGTGTCCTGGCTGTATAGTACACGCAGTCACACACCGCATACTGCAGAAACTGTATGTGATAGCATGCCATTGTGAACACAGCCGTAGCAGCGTATAAACCAGGTGAGGAAGTGTTAAGGCGGTGATGGCCTCTTCAGTGTAGCACTGCCCAGCGACTTCCTTTTTTATGATTGAGTGACCCAAAATGCACCGCAGCTCATTCTGAATGCGGCTGCTCGAGGAAACGTCTCTTCAGAAACACGACCACAAAGCCGTAACATTTCCCCTCACTCGACAGAGAAAATTAGATTGTTGCTGGATGTTTCAGCGGTCGCTTGAAAGAAAAGGAGACGGCGATTGGAATTGGTATTCAAAAAACATTTGACACAGTCATAGACGGGGCGTTTCCAGAGAGAGAGAGAGAGATTCATGTAGTGGAATATGATCAGATGCTCGTTGAAAAATCTGATGAAAGTCATTATGATCAGATTAAATTGGGAAAAAATTAAATAAAATTTTAAAAATTTTAAAACAGAGATATCCGTTTTTGCTTTTTCGTATATAAATTGTAAAATATATTTTAAAAATATAATTTTAATAATATTTCACAATATTAGTGTATTTTTAATCAAATAAATGGAGCCTTGGTGAACATAAGAAACGTAAAAAAATCTTACTGTATGAATATAAATGCAATTTTAGAATTCATCCGAGCCATTTGACAGTTTTGTATGCGATATTTAATTGATTCACTGCAAATCTTACCTCCGTTTACGCCTCTACATCAAATATAGCAGCAATGACATTAATCACATTTGGTCGTGAGAAAAGAATTGTTGAGCTAATGGCATCGACGCACCACTGAGGTCCATTTGAGAGTATTTAGACAGTAATGATTGTTTAGCTATTCTGCGTGACTTCAGAAGACTCGCGCTGCACTTTTAATGTGCATCTCGGAGCGAGATATACTTCAAAAATTCACTCTGGGCAAACACGAGGGTGAGCAAAACGACGCACAATGGTCACACAGAAACACACAGGCCGGATCAGGCGCTGAAATGTGCGGCGCATTGTGAGAATAATGATTAAACAAACTCCGCATCTCTCGTTTTCCTCTTTCTCCCTCACGATCACGGCTGCCAATATTCTAATCACTCGTATTAATTTTCTGGGTTTGATTAAAGAAGGTGTGTGATGAAACTGCCCTCATTAGAGATGAGTGAATGTGCCAAATGTCTCTGTGTGTGTGTCTCTCCGGAGCTCCTGCGTGTGATGATCTATTAGCGGTGCACCTGCAAAACAACACACACACACAGAAGTTGATAATGGCGCCGTTTAACTCCATCCCTTTGTTACACACATATAAAAGCTCCTATATTAGCTCTTATCATGCAGGCTTTTAAACTCTTAAGTGTCCTCTGTGTTCTTGGAGATGAACAGGAAACGCAGGAAGAGTGCGCGTGTGGTCAGACACTGATGGTTTCAATTACTGCTCTATATGGAGCGCGTTGACCTGTTTCTGCTTCTTTTGTGTGTTTAAGCAGGTAATGCTGCGAGAAACCCATCTCAAGTCGCTGCGCAAAGTTTCCGTCCCTTAAGACGGCGAGCTGAGCTTAAGCCGCTGGAAAGCGATTTAGCTTTAACTTGGGTCAGCAGCGCCCAGCAGACTCAATTAGAAGTGAATCATGTTGTTGTTCTCGCTGCTTTGCTGCCTCCGGTGGAAGGTCTGAACATGGCAGCGCGCCTCAGTTGCAGCTGAGTATGTATTATTAAGGAGGGCTGTAATACCTGTAAAAGCTATCCGCTAGCGATCCCATTCATCTGAAAAGGCAGCTGGCGGTACACAGCACCATGGGACTCGACTGATGGCACAATGAGAACACACACAGCCCCAAAGCCTTTAGTACTGAGCATCCTGAGCTGAGACATCAAAAGACAACAGAAAGGAGAAATTGAAATCCGTTTCACACTTAAGAGAGCCTCCAAAAAAAAAAAAAAAAAAAAATCTTTCACTGGTGTAAAAAAAAAAGGATTATAATACCACAAAATGACAGGGAAATAAATATAAATAGCTGGCATTTTATAATCCAATTAAATATTTGTGAAATATAAATATGCATAAGAGCTGGCATTTTGCGATGCAATTAAAAAGTGCTGAAACAATATAAATATACATTATAAGAAAATACAAATAGCTGACATTTTGTAATACTATGAAATATGCGTAAAATAACAGAAATATAATTATTATAATACTATTTGCTGACATGATGCCACTGAATATTATGTGAATAAACATAAATAGCCGGTATTTTTAATACAATTTAATTACTGAGATAAAATAAATAGATAAATATAAATAGCTGGCATTTCAAAATAGCAATTGATGACATATACTATAATAGCACAGTGTATTGGGGAATTAATGTTTATATGAAAATAAATTGCTGGCATTTTGTAACACAATAAAACATTAGGTGAAATATAAATATAAAAACACCAATACAAACAGACCAATTCATTTAAATATAGGTCGCTGAGATTTTATATTACCAATTGCTGACACATACCGTTATACTAACGTAAATATAAATATATTCTAAAAATATTTTGACATAGCAGCAGGTGTTATGGGCTAAAGTGTGACCTGATTATGAACCAAAAGTTGAATAATTACATTTATTGTGTTTGGAAGGCACTTATCAAATGCTCTCCATTAATTTCTAGCATCTTAAAATGCCATTAGATTACTTCAAATTAATTAAAACGCATGCATATGCATCTGGATTCGACTTTACAGCAGCATTGTAAGTGTTAGAAACTGTCTGCTATACTATTTAAGCATTCGTAGCTTTAAGAGCAACAATATTTCTATGTTGACATCCCACGCTTTACAATTATACCGTGATTATATGTATTTCAGATGACTTCATCAGGGCTCAGAAGCTGTGTCTGTAGTCAGTGGCTGTTTTCTTTCCATCCGTTTAGTGCTTCACTAATGGTGTAAACCTGATCAATACCGAGAGAGAAACACTCTCTGCCCTCATGAGGGTTAAATTACAACACAATTCAACTAAGCCTCAGGGCACAAACACATCACAGACAGATATTTGTGTGTGTGTGTGTGTGTGTGTGTGTGTGTCTGAGAGAGAGAGAGAGAGAGCTGAAGTGAATATGTGGAGAAGATGATGCTATTATTTCATTTAGCTGCTGATCTGCAGCGTTTGAGACGGTTAATCGCCCTCGAAGGCTCTGTTAGAAAGCTGCTGTTCGGCAGCAGAGACAGGCTTCGTACACATTGGTTTAGCGACGCGGGACACCAAAGCATCTGACTTATCTGCCTAAACTCATTCTGATTTATGAATAAATGACATCAAACAGCCAGCATCTGTGTTTGTGGTTATGCTTTGCTGCACTGCAAGTGTTCTGGTGACTGGTGGAATGAATAAAATCTGATGAAGTCAATGCAGATTTGATGAATAAAATAAAATAAAATAAAATAAAATAAAATAAAATAAAATAAAATAAAATAAAATAAATATTTCCCAGTATTAAAATATAAAAATTAGATTGAGAAATAATTATCACTTTTGAATGGTTAATATTTGCATGGCTAACGCTAACTGAAATTTGTTTTTTGCTTCTCAGACATGAAGCTATGTTTTGAAAGCCTCATTAAATTGTAATTAAAACCATCTTAATTATAAGGTACAACATAAAGCTGTTAAAATCAAGACCAAAACCAGGTTAAAACAAGAGCTGAGGCCAAAAATCAGACCTCTCTGACAGCTGGTCCAGTAACACCCAACAAATCAGACTAGCTCTACTGTACAATACCCAATCAATGCTTATACAATAACAGACTGGACGCAGTCATTGTAATTATGGGTTTGAATATGTAATTATAGACCAATCAATTCTGAAATGATTAATGTCTTCAGCCGACTGCAACATAAAGCTGTTAAAATCAAGACCAAAACCAGATTAAAACAACGAGCTGAGCCTGAAAACTAGCCTCTGCCAGCTGCCTCTGAAACATAAAACACACAGCAAATCAATGAATTTATTTTTTATAGCACCCCTGAACAAAACCCAATAAGAAGTAGTCAAATAATAAATGCTGGAAAGATGCATATTTTGTTCACTTGAAAAAAAAAGAAAAAATCGCTATTTTACTTGTGTGTAAAAATTCTCAAAGTAGTACTTGTAATAGTAGGAATATTAATAATAATTCTAATTATAAAATGTAATAAAGGTTAGCATATTTTTTATTAAAATATGAATTATAAAATTAATAAAAAATAAAATATCTGCCACTGGTATACAGTGATACTATTATTTGTGAAATTATATAAATATAAAGTCATTTTCTTGACAACATGGAATATTACTAAATATAAATAAACAAACAAAACGAGGTTATGCTTCATTTGAAGATAGTTTAATTATACATTTTAGTATGAACCACATCATACTTACTATATGATTATGGTTATGTTTAGTGTTGTGGTTGGGATTACTTGATTGTAATTCTGTGTAATTTATTGTTATTATAATAGTAAGTACATGTAACCAAGACACCTTAAAATAAAGTGTTACCAAAAGTGTTACTTTTCATCAATAACTGTTTTAAGCAATCAATTGTATTAATTAGGCATGTGTTTAAACATGAATATAATATCTGGATATTCAGAAACCAAAAAATGTCTCTATTTAGTCAATCCTAACAAAATCAGACGTGAAGGAGTTTGAAACAGAACAGCTGAGCAGAGACAGCAATCCTCCATTCCCCTGATCCAGAGGAACAAGACAAAGATTTACAGATTGATGCAGCATCCTACAGTACATGCAGGTCAAACCATCTCAGGATTTCTTCCACCACTGACCCTGCTCACCCAATTTGTTTTTCAAATGCAATCTCCAGGACTGATGGGCCAGACTCGATTTGGGAAATCTCTCATGACACCGAAAAGGTTAAATGGGTCCAAAGCATTTCAACTTCAAGCCCTTTCCACTGCACCGCACTGCAAACTGCATGCATTCAAGCAAATATAAAGAACTGAGCTAAAACAAGCTTTTAAACTTTGTTGGTTGTGTAACATTTGGAAAAGCACATACAGAATGCGCATAATATTTCAGGGAACAATCCTGAATGACAGAACAACTCAACTACTTCAAATCTGATCTGAATAAGACTAAACAGCATAAAAAAAAGAAGAAGAAAAAACTATAATCCTTTAATACGATCAAATCTGGATGTAAACATCTCAAGGCTATATAAAATATTAATGGAATTAGAGAGAAGATAAATAAATTGATAAACGAACGAAAAATAAATGCAATGCATTAAAATGCAATAAAAAATGAATGCATGCCTTAAAGAAAAAAATGCATGCATTAATAAATGGATAAATGCAATGATGAATTCATAAATTCAAAATAAATGCATGCATTAATAAACTAAAGAACGGATAAATAAATGCATGCAATGCACTAAGGAACATATAAAAGAATGGCCTACAGTATAATAAAACGTAATTAACAACTTAATAATGCTATTTGGCTCTCGATGAACCCCTGCAGAATCTTTTTAAATAAATAAATTATCGAATAAATCAAAAAAAGTAAATAATGCATACCTGATTGCATAAATAAACTAAATGAATTAATAAACAAATGCATTAATAAATATCTTTTTGATATAAATAAATGTTAAATCAAGCATTTGGTTTCATCTGGGGTGACATATCACGCTGGAAATATTTGCAAGGTGGCGTCACAGCGCGATCAATGCATCTGCAAAATAAATCAATGGTGAAAAGAGCAATAAACAGAGGGAGTTTAAAGATTCCGCACAGAGGCGTTTCTGCAGGGCTTCGGCTCTCTCCTGCATTTATATTAATGAGTTTGGAGTGTAGTTGGAATTGGCTGCATCCTCTGGCCTCTCTGCAGGACTTGCAGATTAAATCGCTGCTCTTAGCAGATGACCTGCTGCTCCTGCGGCCGACAGCGAGAGAGCCAGAGCCATTCTGCCGTTTATCACGTACAAGAGAAAAAGAGGGAGATTACAAGGACCTGCACTACACCCCTGATATTTCACAGATACCGCTACATGTAACACTCAAGACATCTTTTACAATTCATTACTTCAAGTCAAAAAGACAACATTTTTTATTGATAACACAACACATATAATCTACAGTTTAATCTACAAACATATTTCTTTAAAATATATTTAATTATTTTTAATATTTTACGATTTAAACATTTTCAGCAGATTTGAAAAAATTCTATGAGTGTGTGTTTACACAAAGACGCATGCATCATACATATTGTTTAATTAACTGAAAAAGACATAAATATAAATATCGTGCATTTATATTTGTGTTTCATTTTTTTGCATTCAGATTTTTAAGTTAAAATGCACTATGCTTTGATAGATTTTTTAAAGATTCACTCATTCACTTTTTTTATATAATATTTTATATAACATATCATTTTTTTATATAACTTTTTTTTTGTTGTAATCAGATAATCATGTGTATGAAAAAGAGTCTGCTTCTTCGCATTCACCCTAACATTAAAACCCCTATAAATTCCTTTGCAGTAACCACTTTAAACAACAAAAATGTCATTGATTGCTGTGCAGGAAGGAAAAGGTTGAAAGTGAGAGATAAAATAAATCAAGAGATGGTAAACAGGAAGATAACAGGACAGATGATCTGACCGTATTGATCTTTCCTGGCCAGATACGAACACACACAAAATGAGCAGAGATTAACAGTAGACCTGAGGGCCAAGAAAGGGCCCTGAAAGGCCAGTGTGTGTGTGTCTGAATTGATCTCAGAAACCACAGAGCTAAGTGGATGTCAGAGCGAAGCAGCCTCACGCACTGATAATACGGAGGTCAGTATTGAAACAGGCCTTTAAAGCATCCTATCAATCAACTCTATTACAGTAAATGCATAATTGGTCAGGCAGTGATTAGTGGAGATTAGTTTGAGGAAAACTGAGGTTAAAATGAAGACAAACGACCCTAAAGAACTCAAATAAACACTTATTGAGTCTCTTGGCGTCACCTGTCAACGCTCACAAACAGAAGATTTGTACGTGATGTTAAATAGTTCACACTCTAATAACTGACTGGATGAGGAACGTTTGAAGCTGTTGCTTCAGGCTGATGAACTACATTTCTTGCAGTTATTATAATTATTCTTTAATACAATTATTTATTGGACGTTTAATCAATGATGTGTTTTTATCTGTAGTTAAAGAACCGTAAAGCACAGCCTAAACTTACATGCTTCGATGTTATACTTTGCTTGAAGTCATCTGCTCTGGTTGTCTTTTGAACATTTTTCATGCAATACTCTGACTAGTTCAATCAAATTTTCAGTGTTAAATGACATTCTGAGAATTAAAACCTCCTGTGTGGAATTTAGACTCTGTCACTTCAAAAATGAATATATATATATATATATATATATATATATATATATATATATATATAATTTATTTATTTAAACATCATTTACGAAACACAGTTTTTATCATGAAAAGACAAAGCAAATAAGTATAAATAAATGATTTACTACTAATAATATGTGTCTGCACATGTGGAAACCTAATAACAAGAAGAAGCAAGAAGTGATTGAATGGAATATGTAAAAAAAAAAAAAAAAGGTAACTTTACATAGAAAAATTAAAAAAAACCTATAAGCAGGTATAAAGAAAATAAGCAAACAGAGACTGAGAAAAAATGATAAATTAGAGAGAATCAAACTCACACAAGCCTTTAAACACAAACTATTTAAATGTTATTAAAAATACTTACGTGATATGTTATGTTATAAATTATGTTCTAAATACTTTATAAACTTATATAATACTTAGATCATTTTATATAAAAATATAATGATGCAATAAATAATAAAATATGTATATGAATAATTAACTGATATCAACAATAAACATCTCCTAACTGAACAACCTCACTTAACACAAACTGAGACATGACAAAGGAGTACTGCAAAATATCCATAACATTCCTTCAAAAGATTCAATGTACTCCGCATTTTAAGAGCTCCAGGAATAACCTGAAACGTTTCTGCTACACAGCTTAGTGACGTCTATCTGACTGGTCCTTTGAGTGAAACAGAAGCAGATGAAGCGCTCCAGATCGCACAAGGACACACACCAGGCAATTAATATGGAGGTCCTGATGTTGTCATCGCTTCTCTCGCCTTCATCAACTGAATTCATCATTTTTACACTCACGGCCTGTACAAACCACGTCATCTCCAATCTCACTGAATCATCCGGATAAAACTACATGCAGGACGTCATCCATCAACTGCTTGCTACTCATGTATGAATGGAGATTTAATCACGGCGCATTAAGCCATCCGACGCTTAATATTCTGAATATTTAATTACTGCAAAGCATCAGATTCAATCACGGATGACATTGATGCACTTCAAAGGTCTGAGATCACTGAACCGTGTCTGTGTGACAAATGTGTCCGTGAGCAAGACAGAAGCTGAGACGTGTGTATACACACAAGAATAATCTCTCCAAACACTGTGATCAAACCAAAGATCTGCTCCAAATCATAGTGTGCTACCGAGGGAGCATTTTATATATGTACAGTACAGAGGCCAAGGCTGTTTAAAAAGTAGGTTGCTATAGTAACTAAAAAAGTAAAAGCATTAAAAGATACTATTGAAATAAACTAAACTAATTTAATATAATAATGCATATATATACAGTATATATATACACACACAAAAAAAAATCAAGAATTTATTATTATTTATTATTATTTTCATTTAGTTTTGTGATTTAGTTATTAAATCTGTTATTACATTTTTTGCAAACCATAAAAATGAGAAAACACATTTTTAAAGTACTTTTTTTTAGAAAAACATTTTTATAATATTTTAAAAACATATGGTTTATATAAAATGTATGTTTATTTGCAACAAGTATAGCAACAACAATAAAAGGTACACATGAGATTAAAACAGTGACATCTGCTGATGCACATCGTTCGTTGTCATGGGAACATTCAGCTGAGGATAATGAGGAAATGACATCGCTCCCTTTGATAAGTGTATTCCACCTGCTCTGCAGGGGAAAAGAATGATCACTTTGATTTGAAATGACTATGAACCGTATGATACAATGTAATTTCAATAATAAATTAAGAAAATTAAATAGAAATATTAAATAAATCAAAACAAAAACAATTTAAATTAATGTGTATTTTATTTTATTTTATTCAGGTTATATACCCAAACCTTTTGCATGTTACATAAAATTAAATAAAAATAATAATAATAACAAAAACAATAATAATAATAGATTTTAATAATTTTCATTTTAAATCATTTTTTGTATTAGTTTACCTCATAATTAAGAATTTGTAAGTCACCAGGGATGCATTTACTTGTTCAAAATACAGTGAAAGCAATAATATTATGAAAGATTATTAGGCTCAAGCAAACTAAATGATTTTAATCTGATTTACACCTGGCTGTATCGAGAGTCGTTTTAAATGAAAGCATCTTCAGACGAGTCCTGTCATCATTTGCTCACACTAAAGTAATACAAAAATTCTTTGTTTCTGCTAAACACAAAGGAAAATATTTTGTAGAAAGTTTGTAACCTGGCTGTTTTGGGTCACCACTGAATTCTATAGCAGGAAAACAAAACAGCCTGTCTCATGGTTCAATCTCGCCAGAGAACAAACATTAAGTAGTGAAATTCAATATGAGAACAAACTGGAACAAGATGTCAGATGGAGGTGTGAAATAAAACAAAAGACGTTTTGAATTCCTCTCATTTCTCACCGCTTCAATGTGAATCCATTCATTCCTGCTTGATCCTCTTCTCTCTTTTCGCATACATTAGTGAAAGTCCCATCAGTCTGTGGGCTGCACACTCTCTTTCTGGGTGAGATAATAGATTGTCTCTGTCACAACGCCAGCAGGCTCAAACTTGCCACTGAATCTAGGGGGTCGTCTCAAGGGCATCAGGGCGCTGTGTGTGTGCTAATATGAGACTGAAGCTGTGATGTTATATTTGCTTTGAAACAAACATGATTTATTTGAGTCCTCAAAGGTCACTGAACAGCCTCTGAAAGCTAATAATGGGAGGTATTGAGCTAAAATAACAAATATGCGCAGAAAAGATTTATAAAAACATTATCAGCACACTCACAAAAAACTGGTCGGTCTGGCTGGTGTGTTTATGCAAATTGCAGGCTAAACAGGTTTTTAATTGGTTTAGGAAGAAAGTCAGACAAGTAAGGAGGCAAGACGACAGTGAAGTCTTTTGAGAAAAAAATTTGTCGATGAATATGATAAAGGTCACAAAAACATGGCATAAGTTTTTAGAAAGACTTTTCAGTTATTTCAAGTAAACAAAATTTTCTTTTTTAGTACAACTAGTAGGTTCAAAACCCAACTTACACTTTTTGTGTGTTTGGCCCCAAAATCATAATTATTATAATATTATAAAATAATAATCAATATTGTTATTTATAGATCAAAAATATTCTAATAAATTGTATAATAATAAAAACAACAACAGACAGAATAATAATTCTTAGTATTTATTTATTTTGTTATTATTATTAACAGTCATAATAAAAATGTTAGATATTACTTTATTTAATTTATATATATATATATATATATATATATATATATATATATATATATATATATAAAATTGTATACTTGCATATAAATCATTATTAATACTGTATCATTTTATGAATAATATTTAATAAATCATGTCATATTATTATTAATGGTATAATTATTACAATTATGTTTTTAAAATGAAGAAAGCAAGTTGTTGTTATTATTATTCATTTTTATATATTATTTTATAGTGAACAATATTTATCATTATTAGAATCAATAATATTGTTTTATTAAAAATATTTTAATTCTATTATTCTAATATTATCTAAAAAATATGTTGCATTTTTATTAATGTTAGAATTATTACAGTTATAACAATAATAATAATAATTATTATTATAATTATTATTATTACACAAAATGGTTGGTCACAATAATAAAAATAAAAATCCTGTCACGGTGTGGTTTCCTAGAAGAAGCACTCTACGTGTAAAATAAACTTAAACAGTTTTAATCTTCTAGGCACCGAAATAGGCAGGTAGACATGACACAGAAACTAAACGCAATAAAAGACGAAGTCAGACAAACTAAATACAACAGGACTTAAATACACAACGTAAATACTTAATAAACGAGACAGAGCTGAACACTGATAAGACAATTAACTAAAAAGTAGATCACACAGGGCACATGACACATGTGTGGACAACTACTCTCAACACCTAACAAACTAAATTAATCTTTAGCAAGTATCTTGAAATGGAAATGTGATCGCTATCGCTTATTTGAAGTGGAAAGAATCGAACTCCTAATGCTGCCAATCATTATTGGATGATTTTAGCTAAATTAAACTATTTAACAAATATGCTAGTATCTGGCTTAATATGCACGCCAGGATTCTCCCAGGGCCCATTCCAAGAGCAGATCATAGGCGTGAGAGAGTCTGCTGCTTTAATTGAACATTCAAGATTAAAAAATTAATATTGCAGTAAGTTCCATCAGAACTATTTCGGCATTACAGGTTTCATGTGGCAGCGACGCAGCACAAACAGACAGAGGATTATTCTTTTTTAAATCATTATTAAAAAGATTACATTTATTTCTCTGATCTGCAGCAGAACCGGTTATGAAATAATAAAAGCGTTTAGAGATGTGGCTTCAGGAGATTAGCCAACAAACACATGACCAGGGTACAAGCAAATTTAATGCAAACATAATTTGAATGCATAATCATTGTAAGAAATCAGTCAACATGCATTATGTGCTCACTAGAAAGTGAAAACACAAGCCTGTTTCTTTTCTAACAGAATAAGCTTTACTGTACCGATAAAAATGAACACAAATTCCTAGGTTCCTTTTTCGTGGTTTATCCATCAACAGCTCTCGTAAGGGGCTAATAAAAATACTATGAAGTCAATGGTGACCCAAAACAGCCTGAACAATTCCTTTAAAGCTAAAAAAGCCAGAAGGATCTTGAGGCCTTGCTCACGACGCATATTCATGCACAGGTACTGAGAAAATCAAGATCAAGCGCAGCTTTTTGCCCCTTCTGCTCTGCCAGAGGTTTCTGTCCTCCCTGAGCGCACCTTAGACACCTGCGTTTGCGGCTTGACAGGTGTACCGCCCCCAGTCAGTCTCACACACTGCTACTGTCCCCTGGGCAGGTCGTGACCAGGTTCCTGTAGCGAAAGCCAGCAGGGGGCTTACTCATTTAGCCTGGTGAGGAAACGTAGTAGTGGTAATGCACCGGGCAGCCCCTCCGCTCAAGATGGGGCCTCCCACTTACTCTACACCCCTCATGTCTCTTCACAGTGCCAGACTAGAGTCGAGCTCAACAGGTCTTCTTTCCCGCTGATTCATCCAAATCCATTTCCCTTGGCTGTGGTTTTGCTAGATAGCAGGTAGGGACAGTGGGAATCTCATTCATCCATTCATGCGATGACATAATTAGATGATGAGGCACTTGGCTTTTCCCATCACATCATATTGCTTTGTAGTAGCAGTGCAGATGTTTTTCCACTGTCCTTCTTTGCATCTGAAAAAGACGCTAATAGGGAGTTTGTTTCAGGTTTGTAAGACATAGGTCTGATAAGTCCCTCTTGGTCAGCCCATAGATTCCTTAGGGCTCTTCCCATATACTGTATCAGTCACCTGTTGATGGGAGTAATGCTTTAGTGGGGAAGTGTGAGTTTGTTTCCAGGTGGCAGTCGTCACGAGTTTACTGGAGCACTGTACTTTACAAACTTACGCTTTCCAGGTTTCTCCATCCTGGTACATTTGTTACTACAGACATATGCATCACCACTGATGTTTCTCCTCCTAAATTGTAAAAGTCGTTTCCCATCAACCGTTTGAGCCAGCTGTTTTAGCCCATTCCTCTATTGCCTCTTGCCCAGGGTGGTGATTATTTCTCCTCCATTTTGCAGGGCCTGTTCCACTTTTCTTTGGCTATCTGAAAAGAAGACAGTTCTGTCACGATAGGATTATAAATGGTTAAGAGTTTGCGTTATCTTCAGTCTGTGCCATGATTGGATTACTGATGCATGCTAAGCAGGGATGTTTATCCCTCCTGCTTTAAAGGTGCATGTGAGGTAAGCCAGTGGAGTGTCCTTTGGTAGTTTTAGCCATTTCCTCAACATCCTGTTCCTCTTCATCAGAGTGTTCTTATAGGCTCCTCCCAAAACCATTTGGCCTCTGAGACAGAAAAGATTCTTGTAATCCTAGGCTGAAATCTGTAGTCTTTCATCATTAGTTTGACATGTGTTCACCTACAGCCGATTAAAGTGCCATTGTGGTTTTACACTCCACAAAATTCTGGCAGTGCCAGAGAAGATTTTGCACATAGTCCTGCAGTGTGACATCTCTTATGATAAACATCAAACTTTCTTTCACATTTCCAGGAGCCAAGCCATGATCATAATTAATGCTAGAGATTTCTGCCACAAACTTTCATCCCGGCTCATAAAACTCATCTTATCTGTTGCCTTTGCTATGATAAACATAGGTTGTGCTGCTGTTTTCATGTTGGTGTGGTGCTGCTTATAATTCTTAAATATGTTGTATGTCATATACTTTTATGATAACCAACATTTCAACCCCAGGTCAATGAAGCTCACGGGTCACTCTTTTTTGGCGCACTTTTTTTTTTTTACACTTGACATCATCACGCTCATGCAAGCACACAAGTATAATCCTAAAAGACTCTTTAAAAAATTGCCCGGCTTTTAGAGAGCAAGGCTTTTATAAAACAAAAGTCATGAGTAAACTAAAAACATTGCACTGTATGAAAATAGCAGCCATCACAAACAAAGTAGGCGTTGCTATTTTATTGGGCTTACTATGATTAGATGTTACTGTTATAGGTTTAGAGGTTGTCACAGAAATTACTGTGTGTTTTGGTGCACTTTCTCGTTGCCTGTGTGAACTGTGTAGTTTTGAATTTACCGGTAAAGTCATTCTAGTATTTTACAAAAATTTACTAAGGCCACGGTGTAAAAAGAGTTTCTTATTCAATCATATTCGGCTCCCACATCAAACTTGTTTCTTCCGCTACAGCAGTTCATCTTCACTGTCTGTCCAGTCTCTCAGTACTTTGTTTTGCCTCACATGTTATTTCCTGAGGGTTGGGTTTGGCCAGGGATCGACAGTAACGGATCTTTTTGCAGGTCCTCTGTTGTATGCGTCTGGAGCTCTTGAGTACCCTTCTTGTTCTTACTTGTCTTTGATCAATATCTTCTGTGAGATGGGGCTTTTATCTTTGGGTTGTTGACGTTCTTGTTTACTCGATAGAGGATTGTCAAGCTTTACATCAGAATTTAATGTTGTGGCTCCACTGTGATTTTAGGAGTTTTGCACATTTTCAGATTCATGACACATATTTGACTCAATTATGACTTCATATCACCAATTCCAACTTACTGCTCGAATTCTGACTCTGACTTAATATTGCTCAATTATGATCTATTATCACTCAATTATGACTTTTTTTTGCCCAATCATATGACTATAAATCTCATATTTCTGACTTATATTACTCAATAATGATTTAATATAACAAGATGATTTTGTCTCACAATCCTGACTTTCATTTACTCAATTCTTACTATATTCTCAATTATGACATTATTTTGCTCAATTATGAATTATTATCACTCAATTTGGGACTTCAAATCATAATTTTGTCAGATTCTGACTATAAATCATATACCTCTCTGACTTCCCATATTGCTCAATTTCAACTTTTTTATCACTCAATTATGATTATTTTTCTCAATTCTTACTATATAGTTACTCATGACTTTTATTGCTCAAATTATGACTTTATATCATCTCGTTACAACTTCCAAATCTCACAATTCTGAGAAGAATTTTTTTTTTTAAATCTGAATTGAGATATAAATTCAGAATTCTCAAAAGTGTGAAAAAACTATTTGAACCTCTGATATAAAAGTCACAATCCATTTTTATTTTTTTCATCCCGGAAACAATCTAGTATACAGTTTGTTAAAAATGTAAATGTTGCTCAGGTAGTTTCTGTGGTTTTGGATTTGTTTGCAGTTCCTGGAGACTCTCACGAGAGCCTGTTTACACACCAAACACTGATGGTGCAGAGGTGTACAAGAATAAACTTTCTTTCTGTTGTTCTCCCTGCTACAAATGAAACAAAAGACATTTATCAAGGGCAAAGACTACAGAATGCAAAAGAGACGATAAATATTCAAGTCGTGTCGGTCAGAACCTAAACCACAAACCTCAGCTGGGATGAACAAACAAAAAAAAGAACATAAAAAAATAAGTTAAAGGTCTAGGAAAGAGCCTTTTGATAAGTTCTGAATCGAAAGGCGTAAGGCCTGAAATGCGTGTGTTTAAAGCTTATTCCAATTGGTTATTTGAAATGGATGGGTTCAAAGAAACAGTAAAAGTAAATCTAATTTAAGACAGCTAATGAACACTGAGGAGAAGTAATTGTTCTGATCTCTGAGCATCTGAGACCTGTAATGAGCAGCAAACAAATTCTCAATCACCTGCTGTGAACTTTAGTCCATCTGGTTATCCAGCTCTGTTTCTCAACAACATCAAAAACCTTACCCTTATCGTGGAAGAAACACTTCCTTCAGAAATAGTAGGCAAATTCATTTAGTTGCACTTCACAAGACGAATTGATGTTGATAAAAACATACTTCTCTGATGCCGGATAATTAAGAGCGATTCAAGCTGATACGGCTACAGGTTTCTAGTACAAATTTCATCAGCAGGAGATCGATTTGTTTTAAGGAAACCTCCTCAGGGCCTTCAAACTTTCATGCTTTATTAATGACTTGAAGGAAGCTCCTATAAAACTTATCGCATTTTAGAGGACTGAGATGATTAGACGAAAGCTTTTGATATTGATTTAGCTACATATTCATTAAATGCACATTGTTGGGCAGTTGTTTTTATGAATGGCATTTTACTGTATTCTGTGCCATTATTCTCGTGGCAATTTGCAAAAATAATGAGATGCTCTATTATTAAGCTTAGAAAGTGCCACCAGAAACATTTCTATGTGAACTGTATGTGTCAATGCATATGTATGGATGTTTAATACTGTGTAAAATACTTTCTAATGAGGCAAAATTAGGTTTGCCTAAAAGAATCTGTCAACTAACACGCTTCAAGCTATAAGCCTGGTGTAACTGAGCTTCTTAGTTCAATAAAAGCTTGCTAGACTGAGAGCCACGCAAATCGCAGTCCCGTACATGGTGGGAAAGCAAATTCAGCTACAGTGACCACTGTCTTAATAGCCAGTAGAGTTTAATCGACTGGCCCAGCCACTTACGTTTGTGCAACATACTTCAAAATAAAACTGATTACTGGGACAATGCAAGCCCATTTGTTAAAGTATGTGCCACTTGCTTTTATTGTATTAAGTTTGGCGCTGTTATTTTCAGAAGTTTAATATATATATATATATATATATATATATATATATATATATATATATATATATATATACCTGTATATATATATATATACAACACATACAATCGCATCATATACAAAGACATATATATATATATATATATATATATACAGCGCTGGTCATTGAGAAGTGTTCAGTAGAAAAGCACATGCTGAAGAGTGCCACGCTGTACAGAGATTATGTACAGAATAAATTTCCAAAAAGGCTGTTTGCTTCTATATTCATTATTGGTTGCTTTCGTGACTCGAGCTCAACACTCATTACATCAAGCCATATAAAAAATGTTTCAAAGGTCATCGTTTACTAAAGTCTCATGATGGTAATATTTATACCTTATATCTAAGTATGCTTTAGTGTAGCATATGTGAGGAGATTTTTTTATTGCTGATTTGCCAATATATATCAATTTATAAAAACTACTTCATGCACACAGATGCAAATTCCTCTGTTACCACTTTGTATAAAGTGAGAGCTATTAATATTACATTGTATAATATATGTAAGCGCTCTAAAGATGCAAACATACACAAAACTGTTTCATGCAGAGTTTCTTCAACCTTTTTTTCTAGGTTTTGTTAAAGGAAACATTCTGTCAAAATATTTATTCTTAAATGTTGTCTAAACGCTCTCAAATGTTTAAAAAAACAAGAACAAACTAAATAGAAGAAAAAATCACATAAACAATATTTCTGGAAAACAATATTTAAAGACCAGACAGAAAATACTATTCAAATTACTGAAAATGATGTCAAGATAACCTTAAAACAGTGATTTATATTTGTATTAGTAACTAATGGTTGCAATAAATATATTAGCTGAGTTTCTCTTACAAACTGTCCAGCTGGCTTTAAATGCATCTCTGTAAATCCATTTTAACACTAAAACTCCTTTTCTTTTAAATATTACCCACAATCACAAAATGCATGCTCAGCTTGCCATCAGGTTACTCTGAGAGACACCTCATTTGAAATCATAAAGAGGCATTTCGACCACGCAGGCTGCTGTGTCCTGGAGACAGACCTGTCTCGATTCATGTGCTGTTTCCCACAGCTACCGCTTGACGAGCCCCACAACTGAAACTCGCCTTCTCGCTGCTGTTGTTTTGCACATCACGCTGATCTTAGGGAATCTCTGAGGGTACACTGTCATCTGCAGCCTGCATGCATAGTTAATGAAATCACTGAGCTTCAGTTTATCGGCGCATACAAACCACACACTAGAGACCGACAAGGACTCAGGCGCGCTTTAAAAATGCAAATTCCATGCTCATCATTACAGATTTGAAACAGAAAATGATATTCACATACCCAGTGTTCACAACGAAATCAACTGGCGCTTACAATACAGCACGATTCTCAACTGGTAGTCGCGACCCAAAAGTGACGCTTTATTTTTGATAGGAGACCGTAAAACCACCATGAGTAGTTGGGATGGCGAAAATGCAGCACTTATGATATTTTATTGCTGACATTATTGCATATGAATCAAATCTTTGAATTTGGTGCAACTTCATCTATATCCTAGATGTACACAGATGTCAGCAAACTTGATAAAAATGTACAGTATGCAGTAAAAGAAAACGCTGAGGTAGTCAGTTTAAATGCAGCTGTTGTGTTAGGTCTTTCAATCCCTAAAAGCAGCATTAGAATAAAGTTATTCTGAAAGTCACTTTTTAAATTTGACTGAACATTAGGACCAACTCTGAAAATGAGCTGAGAAGCCCACATTTGCATTTCGTGAACAGAAACCTGAATTAAAGGTTTCCTCTTATCACTACAAAATGCCAAAGGCATTAATGTTTGCTCCGCGAAACCACCTTTGGCTCTGCACCACTTTAATGTGTGCCTCTAGCCCACTTGAGTTCTGTGTATTATTGTAGCAATCTCAAAGAGATACAAAATCACTTTCACTGACTTTTTCATTAACTGCTCCAACCTGGTGAAATGACCTGCCTAACTCAATCCAAGTTAGCTGAGTCCTTAGCCATCTTCATGCAACGGCTAAAAACGCTTTCTCTCTTTATTAAACCCTCTCACCCCATGCACTTCTACTTCAACCTTATCTACAAATCCTACACATCTACTTGCTCTTTAAAAATGTGTTTAAAGCCTTAGGTAATACATGCATTTGTCCCATAGCACTTGCATGTTGTTGCTCTTTTTGTTGATTTTGATTGCTTTAATAGTTTTTTTCTTTGGATAAAGCTGCCTGCTTAAATGCCTACATTTTAGAACATGTGCAAATAACATATCAATGTAAAATTGATGGCAAACTGTTAAATTATTAAAGCCAGAAAAAAAAATCACCATTGTTTTAGGAATAAAAAAAAATATGTATAGGAATAAAGTGCAATACAATAAACACTTAAGTATGTATTTTAAAGTTTTCATTTCATAACCTAATGTCACGGACGTAAAACGTCAAATTAATTAAACATTAAAAACTGTTTGTTTTCTGCAGTGTTTTGCCTTGAAAAAAATCCTTGATTTGACATACAAATATATGCTTGAAAATCCGCTTTTTCCAGATGCCTCTCTGCTCACTAATCAAACTGCCAGATATTAAACACTTGAACAACTGGACACATTTCCAAAAATGACACCAAAAGGGTGAACTGCACCTTGTTTCCACAGAAATGTTTCCACACTACAAGAGTAGCCTACAACAGTCATTATAAAACTGCTCACTTTTCTTTCCAGACACTGAGAAATTAGCAGTCCTCATTTTCCTACCCGATTTGGCCTATCAACCATGTCTCCTTCTGAAATAGGAAGTGACATCACAAGTGAGAAGCTGTGGGTGAATGAAGCCCGGGTCAGGGCCACGTTTCCTCTGAGAGAGCATTTGATTGGTCAAGGTAAGTTTGAAATTTTCCTGCAATAGACCAAAAGTAGACACTTTTTATATCTGCACATTTCTTATTCCCTGTTTTTTCATCTTTTAGGTATAAAGATTATCTTTAAAACTAAAAACAGATATGGTGTGTGTTTGCTACAAAAACTCCCATTTTGAGTTGCTAGGAGCTTTGAAAAAAGTTCTGCTATTTATTCGCCTCCATCTGTAGATTGACTTTAATAAAGCGGGTGACTAGGATGAATTGACAAACACAG
Source organism: Puntigrus tetrazona (assembly GCF_018831695.1). NCBI lineage: Eukaryota > Metazoa > Chordata > Actinopteri > Cypriniformes > Cyprinidae > Puntigrus > Puntigrus tetrazona. Next base: position 86,333 of record NW_025048702.1, read on the forward strand.
TAATACTAATGTAGATCTCTCAGGACACATCTGTGCCTGTGAATGAAGACTTTTTTTAGAACAACCTGTGTGTGTCGGTGTGTGTGTGTAGTGTGTGTGTGTGTGTGTGTAGGTGTGGGTAATGGTTTATTTTACTAACGCATTTGTCACTCTAAAAACTCACACCTGTCTCAGACTTGCCACCTTAAGAAGGATGGAAACTTCAAGTGGAGTCCAATGCTGTGGGTGAGACAGGAGTGAAAGTGGTGTTTTCCTGTCAGCTAATGTATTGTATTAGCAGAGTGACTCAGTGACAAAACACACCACATCTCTCTTACTCATGCTTTTGTTCATTTTGACGACTGATTTATACAAGCTCTTTCGCACATTTTGATTTTGTTTTTGTTGTTTACTTCGCAGGTTCTCACACCATGTTCCTTTAAAATGTCACTTCACTGTAAACGGATTAATTCCAACCCAAAAATTAACATAGCTAAGTTAATTTACAGACCAAAAAAAAAAATATATATAGTAAAATATTGTAAAATGTCTCTAAGAAAAAAAATGCTTATAATTAAATATAATGACTTTGTAATTCCACAAATATATGTTTTATGCATTTTTATGTAAATTGAATTTATATTAATATCTACATTTTTGTGATATGTAATTATATAATGAAAAATAGTGAGTTTGCATGTTGATTCAAGAGTTACTGTAGTCCTTACAGACATAGGTGTCAGAGTCCTCAGGTGTTGGGTTAATTAGGTAATAAAAGTATATTGTACATTTTGTATGTTCCACAGCACACACCGCATTTCTCTGTCACGTAAGAAACCGTAGTTCCATATCACAGGTAAGCTCTACTGTATAATTTGCAGCATTATACAGCCAAATCTAGCTTTCATGGTTAAAGCTACTGTTAATGAACAGGATTTTTTTTACAGTGGCAGCTTCCAGTGATTTGCATTGCAGCAATGCAACAAAACATACAGGGCAATTTCCAATTTCTTTCAGCTGTTGTTTCACTGGATTTCATTTTGTTATTTCCAGAATCGATTATAAGCTGCCCGCATTTTTTGGCCCTAATTTAATCTCCATAAGCATGTCGCGTTCAACACGAGTTGCGAGGCAATTTTGCGGAAAGAAGAAGCATGGGAGATCACACACACACACACGCACCGCACACACATCTATAAATCCTCCTCTTGTTGCCTTTCACTTGACATTTTGGTTTGTTTTATGAGGTGAGAAAAGGGAAACCATCAAAACTGCTTTCACTCGCCATTTTAAGACGTCACACACACTCTCTCAGCAGTAACTTCACATCTTCCACCTTCAAACACAGGAAGATTAGAGGAATGGAGATCCACGGCCGTCCGAGCTCCTGGAGACAAACAAGTGTGTTGAATGTGAAATGTCATGTAGATGTATGTTTGTGTGTGTGAGAGATTTTTAGTCTGTCTAATGTATTGCTTCAAATGTTACATGAGTGGTCTTTTAAGCTGACCAAGAAAACCCTGTGCTTAACCCTCAAAAAAGTTTGTTTCAAAAGATTAAACTGAATTACAACGTCTCGCCAGGCAAGTGATTCATTCAAAAAAATGTCACTGAATTTCTTTTTCCAGTATAATGAATGCAATATATACAGTAGTTTCTGCTCAGGTTTATTCTTTTTTAAGTACTACATTATATTTATAGAACAGTTGTGATCTCATTTCTTGTGAAAACATTTTGAATATTAATCCAAAATTACACATTTCATCATAAAATTGCCATAAATCTTAAATAGTTTGGAAAAACAGGTTTTTCAAACTTTTATTATTAGTTAAAGAAGCCATTTCACAGATTATTACTAAAGTGAATAATAATAATAATAATAATAATAATAATAATAATAATAATAATAGCCAATAAGAATATTATAAAATAAAAAAGCCAATAGAAGTTTATGTTTATGCTAAAAATGATATATATATATATAAAGAGTATATATATATATATATATATATATATATATATATATATTTTATTATATATTTTTGTAAGAATTCTTTTTTCCAAAACATTTTTATCTAAAAGCCGCAAGATAAAACTATAAATTAAAATGCAACAAGTTGTAACTGAAATTTGTTTTGGTATTTCACTACATTAAATTTGCTTTTCCATATATTTTTAAGGTGGTCATTTTTGAGTACACTGTGTTTCTTCTTTTCAATTTTTTGTAATTTTACGTGAAGCTGACTTCATAGGTTTTTGTAGCATGTAGCTATTTTGGTTGCCAAAGTCTCTGAAAATCCTGGTCCTTGTGAAATGATTAGATGTTTCCTCCCTCACAGGTTACAGTGTTTGTTCAAATACACCCAAGTAAGAGAAGCTTACTAAATATACTGAGTGCTAAAAAGCCAAACATGCCCTCCTCTCCTCATGAAAGTTTCAAGTCCAGCCCGATAGATAATGCAATCCATAATTCAAAGTTAAATATTGTTTTACCTGTAGGCATGTCACTAGGGAAGTGCAACATGTTGTGAATGCCGATTCTCTTTGGTCAACCTAACGCTGTAAAAATTTCTTCTGTCAGTGAATCTCAAAGACTGTTTCTGGATGTGGGAGAATGCTGGAGCAATCAGAACCAGAGATAGCTCAACAGCATGCAGCTTTTTCTGTGTTTACATCACCGTTGGAGTTATTAGAAAGACATGAGAGGATGAAGAGAGAGAGAAAAAGGAACAGAACAAACACATCAAAAGAGAAAGAAACACAAAGTGCCAATTATCCATGAGGGGCTGCCTGAAATTAATTATTCAGAAATCAAACATATTTAAAAAGACGCTATGCATTGTTCCAAAACAACAAAACAAACTAAATGTCATGTGTAGGGATCTGACTTTTCTGAGGGCATGAATTATAGATGGTTTGTCACATAAGTAACCTTTTAGTACGCATGAAACATTAATGCACAACTATTCACACAGCGCATATAGAGATTTCTGACTGAGTTTCATGCAGCTGCCTCTAATGCTGACACGACATAAAAACAACCTGAGAGATGAACCGCGAGAAAGAAACCACAGCACCCAATGATGGCTGAACATCTTGAACCAGGTCGGTATAAGGGTATGGCATGATATAAAATGTGCATTTGATCGGGGAAACAGCCTGCTTGAAACACAACTGGAACTGCTTGCTCTGTTACTAAAGTGACAGTGTCAATGCTGTACTGGGTAGGTCTGGAAACTACTAGTGTTGTTTTCTTCAAATAACCTGGTAGGCAATTTACAGTGCTTTGTTTTAGTGATCATGCTCATTTCTCATTTATTATGGTGTCCAGTTATTAACTGAATGTGTAACCTTTTTTTTCCCCTTGATAAATCAAGTGCAGTTTACGTTTCAGCAACCAGTTAAAATTAATATTAAAATTTGCTGAAATTCTACCATATGCCATGGTGATGAGTTTGTTTTTCCACTGAGTTTGAAAAAAAATATAACATTATGTCACTTGCTTACCAAGTCCTCTTATAGTGAATGGTGCCGTCACGAACGTAGAGTCCAAAAACAGAGCTGATAAAAACATCACAACACCTGGCAACCATTCCAGTCCATCAATTTAATCTCTAGTTAAGAAAAAGCAACATGTTTTTAACCAACAAACCGTCCATCATTACGACATTTTTAACTAAAATATGAGTCATCTTTCCATAACTTTGCATTCAGTCTAATCTGAATGGTAGAAAATACACACAGGTCAAGACTGTGCAAGTAGAACCGTCTAAACAAATATAACCGGTGAAGGGTGAAGGACAACATCACGATGGAAGCGCCACCATTTGGAAGAACCATTATAATATGGTCTCATGGCTTAGCCGACAATAGTTTAAGACATTGTACTCGCGCAAGTGATATAATGCTAAATTTCTCGTCAAAATGTGATCAAAGAAACAAACTCATTGCTTCTTGGGTGGTCACAAGAGTCACGTTCTAACAGTACATTTTACGATGTACCCATTTCGCTTCAAATCTCTAAGCGCCATCTTTGTTTTAAACCTATGCTTTAATTTCCAAATGGTTAAATAAGTTAAACTCTTAAGTTTATGGGATTAAATTATATTTTAGAGCTGAGTTGTATTTAACCCAGCATGTTTTAGAGTTGCATATAATTTCATTTGAAAGATCATGTTTGCGTGTCATGACTCTGTACAGCTCAAAAAGCATTATAGCTAAATTGCATAAAATTGGCAGTCTTTTAATATCAAAAGCGCAAATGATGTTGACTCTCCTACGCCTTCATTATATAGCCACTGTAATACACAGATGCCATGGGAAACACCTCAGTAAATTGTTATGCCGTGTATAAAACCTGATCGCCGACACACATCGAGGAAGCGCGGTTAGTCTCACTTTAGAGGTGCGGGTGAGCGTTTTGTTGTGCCTTGCGGTTTACGCGCCGGGTTATATGCGCTGCCATCTGCATGCATATAGCATAAATGCTGTTATGTCTGCGTGCATGTTTGGCTCGTAGCGAATGCAGATCGCCATTTCTCACCATTTCCCCCCATAAACAAATCCAACATGAGTGACTCTTTAATATCTCAAGGCTACGGCCGCCTGAGGCCAAACATACTGTGCATTTTCACATGCCTCCATCAGCTGCTTCTCTGGCTCTCACCATCCTCATGAAAAATTCATCCCTCTTTCTTCCGCCCCGCTGGCAGAGGAGAAGCGAGAGAGAGAAAGCGACAGTGGAGGTGGAGAAATGAGCAAATCACGAATCACATATTATTCCAGAAGCTTGATCCGAATATTTCACGGCCCGCCCCCATTTTAAATATTTTATAATATGGCTCTATAATACTACGGGCACACTGTAAAAATAGAGTGATATTCAAGGGTGTCCATCAAAAACTAAACATTTGATATATTTTGTACCAACTAGCTAAACATATGTGTATATATATATATATATATATATATATATATATATATATATATATATATATATATATATATTGACCGTTGTCGTTTTTAAAATGTCAAATTCTTGTTAGAAAATTATAGTTTTATTCTTTTATTGTCTATTTACTTATGCTTGTTTTGCTTCATTTCTTCTTATCTTTTATTTGTTTAAAAATATTCTAAGATATCATATATAATTTGTTATAACCTTTTTCATCCACACTGCTTATTATCCTTAATTATCTTTAAAATATTCAAAAATGCCAATGTTATTAAAATGTGTAGATTTTCAGTATTTTCTTAATCCTTTTATTATCCTTGTTGTTAAAAATATTCAAGAAAATGTGTCAAATTTTTACTTACAAACAGAAAAATATGAAAAAATTAAAACTTACATCAGTACATTTATTTATTTGTTTTTCCCAATTTATTCAACATTTATTTCATATAAACATTATATGTACTATTTCATTTTGAACAGATATTTTCAAATTTATGTCATTTAAAAATAGAAACTAAAAATATTTTTTGATGACGTACTTAAAAAATTACACTGTATATGATGGTGTATATAAAACTACGTTTTGAATGATCATGTATGCACTTATTTTTATGTATTTTAATTTTTGCACAGACTTGCCAGACTGTTGTCCTATTTTTTTTTTTTTTAGCCCAGAACGTCCTTTTCTGCCATGAAAATGCAAGTAGTTCCAGATGTCGCTCAGCGCGCGCAATAAAGGTCACGGAAGCACAGTCACGACTGGCTTTAGTATACAGCGAAATGCTCTCGTTGGGTCGTGTATATTGGACAGCTTTGTATTAACTTTTAGTTTGCTAACTCAGGCCTGTAGGGGTTTAGTCGCCTGAGCTGAATTCAAGTCGGCTCTGGCCTTTAGCTCCACTATACAGTACGCTCAGATCTTGGAAAAACACCACGCATACCTTACAAAGACAAACATCATGTAACAGACGCAGATTACAAAATATTATATCAGCTGCTCATGTGTGCGGGCTGGAATTTTTAGTACATTAATCTTTAGTTAACTCAGTTTGATTCCTCAGACATCATTTACAACATGTCGCTCTGCGCCAAGGTTTGAATTTATCATCATTTATAATAGCGATCTTTCGGCTAGCTTTTAAACTCATTTTCATGAATATCTGAATACTGTACAAATTAATACTTTATTATGTCCGTGTATCCACCATGTATTCTTCCTCACATGACTTTTGATGGGCATCTAGTCAGAAACAGCTTTTGCACAAACTCACATGTATATAAGCATAGCCATGCTCTTGATTAATGATTTATGCATTATTGTAATATGTTATAATAAATAAATAAATAACACAATGTAGATATTTGGCAAAATAAAAGGGATTATATGAGAAAAGGATAAAGAAAAATACAGCATAAACAGGGCATAAATATGGAGATAAAGTTAAAGTGCATTAATTGTTCACCGATGTATGAATTTATTTGTATGCATATTTTAGTAATATATATTTTCAAATAATTTCTTTTACATTTATTTAGTTGTATTCTTGCAGGAAAAGTCTATATAATATGTTTTTGACATGCAAGTTGCACGAGTAGATTCATGGGTAAACTCAGCTTCTTTGAGATTAAATTCTGTGCTGGCTGGCTCGCTATTTTCACACTGCATTTTAATGTTATATCTCAAAATTATAATTATACAATTCACTGTATTTCTGTAAAAAAAAATATCAAGCAACAGATATTTAATAAACTGATTCAGAAGAAAAAGGATGAAAAAAAGATAAAACTAAACTGGAAAAAAGAAATTAGAAAAAAGTAAACTGAAAAAAATAGATTAAAAAAGCATATTACTATTTTAAAATATTTTTTTTTATTATATTAATTTTATTTAAAGAAAAATGTCATAATATATATCTAATAGTGCGACTAGACATTTATATAAACATAATATTAAAATGATCTATTCATCTTCTCACAGTCCTGCTTTTCTGATGCTTTATTACATAAATTAATTTAATAAATTAAATTACATAATTACATAAATAAAATATTTAATTACATAAAAGAAAAAGCATGTTTTAAAAAATAAACCTAAAAGAAAATTAAATATATCTATCAAATATACTCGTCAAAATTCATGTACAAGAAAAAAAAATTATATATATATATATATATATATGTATATATATATATATAAATAAAATGTAATATTTCAGTTAGAAAATAAATACTAGATTATACATTAACTGCATTTTGTTAACTTGATTAGCAGTCCTAATTTAACACAGAGTCTTGTGGAAACATTGCGGACAGGTTATTTGTCAGCGTGCGATCTGAAGTCGAAATGAGCCATTTGTCTCAGAACCGAAGCATCCTCAGAAAAGAGAGCGAGATCAACAATTGCTGTTAGCACACAGTCTACCTCCAGGTGTGTAAGTATCCAGCAAGCGCTGTAAAGCTATTTCAGCGCTTGTTATCAGCTCTGGACGGCTGTGTGATTTAATTGCATCTGTGTGTGATAAGCGTGCCATCGAGGCTGTTGTTTGATGTTTTTCTTACACAGTGCCCAGAACAATGCGAGCTGTAGCTCTGCAGCGTGTTCACAGCTCCAGTATTGTGAACACACTGCTCTTTAGCAATCACGTCTGATTTAGGCGGTATTTGTACGAGATAAACTGTAGGTGTTAATGAATCTTATTGCATGACTTTCAGAGAAGTTTTATCTTAGGATGCAATAGGACAGAAATCTGTCTTATTGTTGATGAAAGTTTTGCATGTAGATTCTGTATTGTTTTAATTTGAGTAAAACGCATGGGAAACTGACTCCTTGTTTTCAAGGGACACCTAACTTTGATCATTTCCTTTTATTTTTAAAGCGAAGTCAGTTGAGCTGTTGGAATTAATTGCCTGTACAAATTATGGAAAAAATGCCTGGAAGAAGTGAAGTTAGTTCTCAGGCACAAAATCATACTCGGTTTACTGATTATATACTTGAAGGCAAAATGTTTTGTATTTAGTCCAAAAGTTTGGGGTGTACTCTTATTTGTAAAGGTACATTACATTGATCAAGCGTGCTGAAGTGAAGAGATTTATAGTGTTACAAAACGTTCAAATAATTCATCAGTAAGTTTTCCAATATTGTGTATCGTATTTCTTCAACAAATCAGGTTATTAAATTGTGCAAGACTGGAGAAGTAATGTTTGCTGAAAAATTCAGCTTTGCATATTAAATAATATTAATAAATGATGCACTCACTGCAGTTTCATTATGGAAACTTTTCCTCAGTTCACTTAGAGTTCATTGTCTGGCATCCGAGTCCCTGAATGGCTTTAGAAGCAAATGTGTTTTCATGCCAGGCGTCTCCGGCGTGATTTACGGGCTGCCCACTCGCTGCTGCTATCTGGCTAATGGTTGTATTATCATATAGCCTATATGGCCTCAGTCAAATCAGAAGCAAAATCATCAATTAATCAACGTTTTTTGATTTTCGTTACATAGACTAAAACTGGGTTGCTTTGAAATAACCAATGGACCATTCAGGATAAGGCTAAAAAGTAAAGAGACTATTATATATTAGATTTGAAAAAAATGTAACGTATTTGGTCATTTTGTGCAACTACATCCACAATAATTGTTATGTATCATTTTAGTTAGTTTAAAAGGATTAGAATGTGATGATATGTACAAACATGTGTCTTTTCTGGCTTTCTAACCGTCATCTGATGGATTTAGGTGGACTGGATTCTTTGTAGTTTCATTGTAATATTTATGTCAGTTGTTTCCGGACTCTCACTCAGCAGCACCCATTCCTGCAGAGGATCTTGATTCACTCAGTATGTGATAAATGATGCTTATTTATCAGTCCACTCTCTGTTTACCTGGGCATTCTACTTTATTTGGCATTCTTTTTCTTTCTTCTTTTTGTCTTCTTTCTCTTTCTCACACTGTTGGAAACAGTACTTCAGACTTGATTAACAACTGCATACCACCATACACACACACACACACTCCAGGTCATCTGTTTTGTCCGGCAGTGCCAAGATCTCCCCTCACTCTCTCCATCTTTCACTTCATTTTTTCTTTGTGTTCTCTATAAACTACACATATCACGTTAATCACAGTCTCCCTATTATTACAGCACTCTTTCATCATCCTGACTGACCTCTCTTTGTGTCACGGCCCCGTGCCAGTTCGACCTGTGGAACAGATTGAAGATCACAACTACCATCATTTGCCCTTCATTTTAGTCTCTGGACCACATGGGCATCTCTCCTCACACACACACACCTGTACACGCGTAGCCTCACGGCCAGAAAGTGTTTCTGAATGTGTGTTTGTGGGTCCCATGATTAGTCGTGACTTTTTTTAGCGCATCGATATGTGATCGTTTGGCATCTACAAAGTGAGTCCAGACATCCACTGTGATGATGCTTAAGAGGGGAAATTGACTCATGCATGACAAAACATGAAACACAGGTGGTCTTTGTGTATTGTGTGTATGTGTGTGTGTGTGTGTGAGTATGTATTAAAAAGGAGTGGGGTGTAGTTTTGTTAACACTGGTATGGCACCGATAGAACCATAAAAATGTATGTTTCAAACAGGTTCCTAAACCTAAACTCAAAAACCTGCCATTTTAGTAGTTTGAGGCATTGCAGTGATGGATTTTGAAGATGGAGCAATCCCTGGATTTCAGGTTGGTAAAATTAAATACTCTAAGTTAGTTGGCAGATATCCTCAGGCAGAGACTGAATAATTGATGTATGTTTTTGTGTATAGAAAGTGTGGATTTTCAAAATCTACACATATTTTCTGCTCGACACCATATGACCTGTTATTTTGCTGAATGTTTTGTGAAAACCCTTGATACTTTTTCAGAAGTTTTAAAAAAGAACAACATTACCTTAAGTATAAATCTCTAAATATATTTACTGACCCCAAACTTTAGAGTGACAGTGTGTATATACAGAAAACATTGTATAGTCTTTTGGGACTCTGAGCTCCAAAACTAGGTAACGATAGTAGTTGATGCACCATTATGTTGCTGTTTGTAAGAAATGCTCGAGATAGACTACACATAAATCCGTTCCCACGGTATCTGTTTCTAATGCCATTAAAGAATCCTTTGTAGTAAGGATGTATGTCAGAGAAGCGGCTCTGTGTCTCTCTATAGTCATTAAGATCTCACACAGAAATTTTTGCTGTTAAATTTTACAACTAGTCTCATAAACCTGGAAAAAACACCTCTCCACCTTGTTGCTAACCTTGTAGCAAGAAGGGAAGCTGCAAACATCTCGAGGAATAAATTAGGGCTTAGATTGAAGTATATTTACTGTAAGAGTTAAAAAGCAAGAAAGAACCTCACAAACACATGGACAGATGCGATGAAGTAGCACCAGATGACTACTGGAGGGGAAAAAGAGGAAATGATGGAAGAAAGGAAAGAGCAGGCGTTTCTTCCTCTGTTCCTTTATTGTGTCACGTAGCTCATAAGAGACGTTGTGAGAGACGTTTTGCAGCAGCAACAAGTGTTTATATTTCTTCCTAGTTTATTTTAGACTCATTACATCTCTCTTGTTGTCTCCTCTTTCTGTCTCTTTCTACACTAATTTAGCCACTTACTTTCTCAGATTCACTGACAAGCGCTCCAGTTGTAATCCAACAGCGTAGCCTGCACTGCAAGTCGGGCGCTCTATTTAGTTTAGTCCGCATCCTTCTTTGCAGCGCTGTAAGTAACCAGGTCTGATCATTGTAATTTTGCCTCTTTTCTTCGCTTTGCTTTGGTTTTAAATAGCTTTATACAAAGGCAATGTCACGCTTGCTTTACTTTCACTTTTTAAATCAGCGGCAATTCTAAATCAAGCAGTTATGATTTTTGACATTGAGGTTCTTAAACTTGCACATTTACTTTCACTTTTAAACTTGAGAAAATTGGCATCAACCACTTATGTTTGAATTAAACTACGTTAAAATTCATTAAAACATCATAGTTTAAAGACCTTTAAGGGTAAGTATAATGCTGAAGAGTGAGGAGTATAGTCATATTTCTTTATTAAATAACTTGTAAATAATTTGCAAACCTTACATTTCACAAACAGCCCAGAGTGAATCACAGGGCGCTCTCTTTTCCTCAAATCGGTATAAACTGCGTAATCAGTAAAACTGCATTTTCTTTCATTCTTTTCCAGTGTTTAAAACAAGCAGCACTCACTCTCTCATCACTTACCTTAGAAACATTTTTGCACATCATTTTTTTTTATGTACATGGTCAATATTTCTTTGTCTGTTCAAACAGATCATTTGATACGTATTTGTACCTTTTTCCCAACCTAAATGCCAAAGCGTTGATCGCAAAGGATGTGCCATCACACATAAACAACTATTGTCAATCACATCGTGTGGCTTCCCTTTACAGGGTTAGATCAACCGAAGAAAGTTGCATCGCGGTACTCACCCTCACATGTTTCTATGCCAAGACCTATGTTAATCTTGGGAACACAAATCAAGATACTTTTTATAGTCTTAGAGTAATCTGGCCCAGGTATGGACTATTTTAATGATGCTTACTTTGCGTTTCTGGATCTAGGAAACATTTCAGTTAATGTTGCTGTCAGGAGTCTGGGCGGTCAGATAATCTTTTGATTTAAAAAATACATTAGATATTCAAACAATTAATAACAGAGTTTTCATTCTGGGATGAACTAACCCTTTAATTCTACAGTCAGCGCATCTATTCAAACAAGAGCGTTTCTATTCAGGTGGTTATCCAGAATATTATAAATTATGTTTTGACTTAAAAATACTGATAGCATCAAAGACCCTCAAAGAAGACTGTCACGAAAGGCAGTTTGCAGCCCTTGCCACACAATCTCCAATGCATGCATTCACCAGTAAAGTCAACTAAACTACAAGCACAGTCAAGCTTCATTACATTTTAACAGTTACCTACGCTAATACTCGTGCCTTTCCACAGCAGACATATCTGTAGTTTTAAAGCTCACGTGTAGACAGGGACATTGAGGGAGTTGGGAACTCAAAAATCCTGTGGAATCACAGGACCGAAAAACACAAATTAAACTGGAGCCGACTGGTTACATATACGGCACAGGTTATGATTGCAGCAGTTAGTTTCACAGTTTAGATCTGATCTGATTGAAGTGACGTTTCAATGAAATGTATTTATTGCAACCAGCAGCTAGCAAACTGCACGCGGATCATTAATAGTTCAATTTTGTCATTCTCATTTACGTTTCCTTTATATTTTTATGTGCATTCACCTTCCGGACTAAATAATATTTCCTTTGTTCTCCTAAGGATCAAATCTTCTATAAGCGACTATTTAAGAGTGACCAACACATACATACCACCAGATGCATTTATATAAACTGCCTGCAGACTGTCTTAGTCTGCTCTCTCAGGTTGTTTTCCCCTCTGTAGGTGGTTCTCTTGTTCTCTTTTATTCTCTCTATTCTCTTTTCCTCCTCTGACAGGCTGGAGAAGCCAATTAAAGACTGCAGGGCCACAGCAGAATAAGCGTTTAGTTCTGCTCTCTCTCTCTACTCTCGCGCGCCCATACAGAGCAGAGAGGAGAGTGTGACAGTATGAGACTGACTGTGTGTGTGTGTGTGTGTGTGTGTGTGTGTGTGTGTGTCAGGAAACAGGAAAGGTCTGTATAATTACTCTCATTCCTTCGCTGTGAAAGTGTATTTACCTCTTCACCTCCTCTTGTTCACAATGACTTTTTCTGTCCTAGTTTTAGTCATTAGAATGCTTATATATAGATGCAAGGTTCTAAACAATGCTGTGATGATAAATTTAGATGGTTTAAAATATCTAAGAGTGGGTTTAAAGGTGAAGTGTATAGTTTAATCAACAGAAATGACTGCAAACACACTTTACAGATTATTCCTCTACAGAGTAGTATGATATACGAGCAGCATAACACTAGGAATACAAAACAATATAAGATAAGTACGGAAATAAACTGGTGTACTCTTTATATTCTGATAAAATAAAATATGTAATTTGTACATACACACACACACACACACACACACACACACACACATATATATATATGTATATATATATATATATATATATATATAGATCATATCTATATTGTCTGAACATATTGATCATAAATGTAATATACGTTTAGAATACGTTATACTAGTACTAAACAGCAGATGATTACACAGCATTTCAATAGTTTAGTGAAATGCATTTTTTTGTAAGACTTTTTCCTCCAAGAGTTTTCTACAGATCCAATTTTCAAAGTCATCTCTTTAAAAAAGCATGAAATATAAGGGAAAAAAGTATTTAACTCCTAGTATAGATATAAATAGTATATGCAGAATATTTATTACATTTGTTTGGTACAGCATTTTACCAGTATCATAGCAGTACTGTCATTGCTGTTATTGTTATTATTATACCTTGTAATTTTGTTGTCATTTTAAAACACCAGTTGTAAATGTAATTTGGGCTAGGGCTGATATATCACAAATAAACGTTTTTAGTTAAGAACTGCCAGGTTTAAGCTTTAATTTTAGACTCAAGGTTCATTTAGATAGAATAATTTAACTTTAAAATGTACAGAATGTTTCATTTGCAATTCTTACATGATAGATCACAAGAGCTATACAGAGCAAAGTCAGCTATTTTAATAATATTTAAAGACATTTTTCACATATGAGATGTAGAGAAAATTTGGTGTTTTATTTATTTTCCTAAAGTCCAAAGGACCAGTAACCATGCAGAAACACCGTTATATTTGCGTAGGCACTCAGTTAATATTTCATTCATTTCTATCGTTCTGTTCACTAAACCATTCAGCTCTCTCTAGACCTTCTAGAAATGAAAACCCTCCAGCCTGACATCCCAGAATCCCCAGAGTCGACTCTGGAACACATGCTCACTCTGGGAACCTAACAGGTTCAGCTTACCAGAGTGAAATATCCATAAAACACACAATAAATGCAGATCATATGAACTAAACATTTGCATAATGTACATATAAAATATTGTTTTTTTGTATTATATTTTATTCATGCTCTCTTCATAGTTTTTGCATGATAATGTACAGTATTTTAAAAATTACAAACTATGTCATACTCAGCGAATCCCTTCTTTTGGGTATAGCTATGGCTGTACAGCAGCGAAGAAAATAATATTGATAGATTAATATCAAAGTGAATTCTCACCTCTGTTATTTCCTGAAGTACTGTACAAAAATAAAACGATATCAAGAAATCCAGAAGTAAAAACAGAATTCAGCATAAACCTCATTTATGTTAATTGGCTGAAAAACTCTAGATATTCGCTTCTCTCCAGGTATCACACACACACCACACACACACACTTTGCTTTCGATTCAGCTTGTGATGTCTGCTGGGAGAGTTAAGCGAATCCTATTGTTTTCTTCCAAGAGTAAAAATGGGGCAGAATGAAGAAAGAAAATGAGAGAATAAATGCTTGTGCATGTGTTTATTTGTATTTGTGATATGATTCGGTTTAATCACTGTATTAGGACTTTACAGCGCAAGAGTAATTAAAATAATATTTTAAATATAATTACATGATTATCATGTACTGTGTTTATAAATTCATATTTATTTTATTGTTTTTATTTTATAAATATATATATACATATATACATATATATATATATATATATATATATATATATATATATATATATATATATATATATACACATAATAAATATACAATTAATAATCCAAATAATAAAAATTACTAAAACTAAATAAATATTATAAATCCTTGAGCACTTCATATAAAATTCCATTTGCAGTCATGTTTAGTATTTTCTTTGAATTATTGTATGAATCACGCAAACTGGTTGAGCTAATAGTCTACAGTTATCATAATGCATTTTTATGTCACTTGTGCCTCAATCTTCTTCTCTTTTTCTTCTTCCATCTTTCATTTTTGTAGCTCGATGGCTGAATGCTTATTAAGGTGAGAACACACTTCCTGGGGGGACAGAAGTCAGCAACAGGTAGCGCTGGAAATAACAACGGATTTGTCAAGTAGTATGGCGAGAAACACACACACCTACAGAACTGCCACCTAAGACGCGTCTGTGTCTGTAGGTCTCATCTGTAACACTTTCTCTCTGTCTAAGCAGCCAGTAAGAGATAGAAGATTCATGTATAATTCCTTGCTAAATTCATTTGCTGTAGAGACAGAAAAGCGCGCATGAACTTGTGAGTGAATGTGGCGAAGTAATGGGCTATCACGTGTCACGTGTGTGAGAGAGAGATAGAGAGAAAGAGATAAACAGCCCTACTGGCCATGCATGGTGTCAGAGCTCACTGGAGCATCTTTTACATCAACATTTTGCTAATGATGTCTTACGATCTTTTCACAATTATATCTGCTTTTGTATATATAAAGTAATTATTCTACTATATAAACATTTCCTACTTACAAAAGAGTGTTGCATAAGTTATTGCTGATTTATATATATATATATATATATATATATATATATATATATATGTATATTTTGCTATCAAATGATTAATTGTGAAAAGTGATAGATATACATATATATATATATATACATATATATATATATGCATATATACATATATTTATATATACATATATATATATATACATATATATATATATACATATATATATATATACATATATATATATATATATATACATATATATATATATATATATATATATATATATATATATATATATATATAAACATGTCCTTTTCACAATAATTAATCATTTGAAAACATCTATCTATACATATATACACATACATACATATGCCCACATGCATACATATTAATATGTGATTTATTAATATTGTATATATCTGGCTCTTTTAATATCTTTTATTATATTATTTCTCATCTTTTTACATTTATATTTTATTCAATTATATATATTTACCTTTATTCATAGCATTTCCATTTACGCAAACTCAAATATCTATTGAATCGCATATCGCGTTTGTCAGTCAGGCACAGGCAGCAACTGAATTTATAAAGATGCGTATTTCACAATGTTTTATATTAAAGCGCGTGACTATCAAGCGGCGCGTAAACACAGTACTCCAATGTCAGCGATTGTCCTCAGCATCAGAGGAAAAGAGAGCGGAAAAACAGAAGAAAAGTCTTGCTCTCAAAATATAACTTCAACAAAATACATCCATAGCATTTAATATTCTCATGTTTGCCCCAGTGTTTGCCTCTTGAGCTTTATTAGTTTTTTTTCACCTTGTGTAGATACAAGAATGTTTAACCAAATATCTGTGCCATGGAGTGCAAGTGGATTGCTAGAGTTTTTATAAAACAAGTTATATTACAACCAGATTAACTGCAGACATTACTTTTCTTTGCACTTATTTTTAAGCATACATTTTATTTTATTCGTTTTCTGAGATGTCAAACTCACGTTATCTAATAAAATGTATTATTTTGCTTGCTTTGTGCTGTAGTCACTACATGCAGCAGGCATCACTAGAGAGGGCATTTACTCTTACTCCTGACACACATCTGACTCGAGACGGTTAAACTGTGACTACCCCATTTCTTTCCACGCCCGCAACGTTTCATTACAAAGACAAACAAGCCGCATCTCAGCAGACTAATGCA
>NW_025048703.1:0-1918 GCF_018831695.1 Puntigrus tetrazona
TTTTTTTTCATTTTCATTTTCTTCATCGGTGGCCCTTCCACAGGCTGAGGTATTCCGAGAGTTAAAAGGTGGGTGTCGAGAGGTCAACGGCGGTTTAACACTTTGGTTCAAGCAAGGCACTCGTCCTGTGAGTTTAACACGTGTCTGCCGAGGGCGCTGTTACGTGAGTACGGATGAGCGGTGGAGAGCATTAGAGAGCGAAGGAGAGGAGGAAGAAAAGGGTGGGGGGAGGAGGGGATGTGGAAACACACCATCTATCCATCCACCTTATCATTCATTTAGGCCGTGCAAAGAGAACAAATCTTTGGTATTCTTTGGTATCATTACGTTGATAGAAATCACGAATGGAAACGGACTGAGGTAGCATCTTTGGTTCACACTATAAATATCAGCAGGTCTCAATATGTTTTTTGTCGTTTTTTTGGTTTTTTCTTCCCTTCTTTTCTACACGAGGAAGCAGCGCTCTTTTATATATGCTTCGATGTTGTAATAGTCGTAAATACCAAATATAGTTTTAAAGCTAAAACACACCACAAGAGACGACGAGGCCAGATATCTTGTGAGTTCGAGCGAGTCTGTTGCGTGAAGCGAACGCATCACCCTGCTTCGGTCTCCATAATGCTTTCTTCCTAGTTGCGAGATGCATAGAACAGCGCGTTCTATGCATCTCTATTGGGTTCGGGGGCCCGGACGGGGACTCGCGCGGTGGCGTTGATGGTCGATGGCGTGAAAATGATGCATTCGAGAATTAAATAGCCTTCTGTCAAGAGCTCAGCGGCAAATGGATCTAATATGATGGGTTTGCGAAAGCGCGCTGACGGCCACCGAACATTTTTTGCACTGTACGTTATCGTTCTGAGGATGAGAAAGTCGGTCGCACGCGGTAAAAGCCCCAATTTTCCTCCTGCTCCCTCTAATGACAATTTGACGTTGCCCCAGACGAAGCTAACGACGATAAACAAGAAGCCTCTTCTGCCTCATTAAATGAGAGCCTGCGAGACTTTCTAAAAATAAGCCGATGGACGCGGGAAGGAACAGTGACAGGCGCTGGTTTGTGGAGGTTTATCTTTGGTTTTCAGCAACTGGCATTGATATATTTTAAATACAGGTAAAAAAAGGCAGGTTAAAGCTAGCAAAAATCTCCCTGAAATAATCGCAAGGAAGGACCGAGGCGGGAATGGGGCGAGGGAACAGCTGCGTCCTCGCATAGATGTGTTTGGCTAGTGATTGAGTTTGTTTTAGGACAAACAAGAGAACGAATCGTGCATTATAAATGGCTAGATTTTTTGGGGGGGGGGTTGCCCTGATTGGGACGGAAACGGGGTCTTTGTTAAGAGGGGCGAATATAGTTTGGGCTTGATTTAAAGAAACAAAACGAAAACAAAATACACGCGTTTTTCTTTGGTTCCGCCATCTGTGATTGATAAGTGGTGAAGATGGCAAGTTCACATGTACTTTTTAGGTTTCTATGTAACTTTTCCAACAATTAGGAAGAAAGCACTATCCTGAGGGCGACCTTTGTCGAGATTCTACACCGCCTGATTACATTTGGCGTCCCCGGCGACGTCTGGGACGCCTATAGAGGTGAACGCATGACGTCGAGCCCCTCAGTGAGGTCGCAAAATCTGAAATCTGACATCAGAGTGAATAACAATCACTCCGCCTTTGAGAAAATGACCGATGAGAAAAACGTCTTTGAAAGCAACCGATCGCATGAGAAAGAAAGACGCCGGTTAGGGGAGTGTGTCGAGATGATTGGAGTGTAACTTCTTCTTTTTTTCTTTTTTTTCTTTTTTTTATGCAGAATGTCAGACATAAACGAAGAAATGGGGTTCAAAGCAGTCTTTGGTGTTTTTCTTTGGATATTATAAATATCGGTACTGTACAAGTTTTAAGGGCAAACGCTGTCTAAAATCGT
>NW_025048704.1:0-1213 GCF_018831695.1 Puntigrus tetrazona
TTTTTTTTTTTTTTTCTTTTTTCCCGTAACGCAGCCGCTACTCCATCATGCTTTGGTACAAGTGCTGGAGGAGGAGGAGTTGGCCGAGTTGGAGCTGCCGTCGTCCAGCCACTTATCGAGGCTCCGTCGACGCGCGTTCATGAAGAAGTTGCTGACGGTGGCGAGCTCCAGGCCCAGCTGCTGAGAGATGGTGATTTGTAACTCTTTGGACGGACGCTTGTTCTCTTTGAATATTGCATGTAAAGTCCGACGCTGGACATCGGTGAAGACCAGCCGGGGCTTCTTGGAGATGCTCCCCCGCTCGCTTTTACCGTGCTCCTGCTCCTTTCTCTTGCACGCTGAAAGAACAAAAGGGTCGACGTTAAAGAGTCGGAAATGAATGGCTAAAAAATAAAAAAAAATATTTGTCATGACACGGTATGGGTTTGTGGTAACACTGTGTTAAAGTGTAATTACGATGTAACGAGGACACTTATGAAAAAAAAAAAAACATTTAAAATGGTTCTCAGTCACAAACACGAAACAGACAAGACAAAACAGAAACACTGATGCTTTTTTTGGAGGATTTGTAATGTCATTTTTAATATGTGGTCACTGTATGAATGAATTGTCTTGCTCTGGAACTGTCCGTGGTGCTTAAATCCAAGCGCAGGCATTGCAGATACACCGCAGACGCACAATACTATCACTTACTGCCAGCCAAATTAAAAAAAAAACACTTGTTTAAGGACACTAAGCATGTCACTTTAAACAGAAAGGCCTATGTTTTCTGTCTCTGTGCCGGCAAAATCCTGGTGGGCGGCATACTTGTTTTTTATACAACCACAAGGGGGCGCTAAAAGACGGCGCGAAACCGCATAAAGCAGGTTGAGCGCGCACATTAACTCATTAATACGCAGCATAGTTTCTTAAATTAACCGACTCGTTAATATTTCGAGCACAGTTTCGCTTCTAATTCTATCGCTCCTTCTAAAGCACATTTCAGTTTTACACGCAACAGCACACAATCAAAATTATTTTAAAATGCACTATTCACATGCGCCCTACTAAGCGCGCTTCGCTATTCCTATTTGCATATTTATCATATTTAAACCCATTATAAACATCCTAAGCGTTTGTAGATAGAAGCGTTTTTAAATAAGGTATAATAAACCTTCGATGTCCATGCTATCCCAAACGTGTGTGAAAGAAGAGCAAAACTATTCACTTGGGG
>NW_025048705.1:0-1827 GCF_018831695.1 Puntigrus tetrazona
AAATAATAATAATAATTTTGAAAAAAAAAACATTGTTGAAACCTGGAGGAAAAACTAAATGAAAACCACAACAAACTAAACTGAAATAATAATTCTAGAAAATAAATACAATTATAATAGCATGTCAGATAAAAAAAATATGCCGTATTAACACTGATATAGAATAGAATCATTAATCTAATAAAATAAAATAAAAAAATCAGCCTGGTTAATATCACTAATTATAAGCCACAGTTCACTGTAAAATAAATTTGAAAAAATCCCTACACTCAACCATATTTTGTTAGCTAAAGCTCTTCTAATGAAATTTCAAGAATCCTTACATTTCCAGTCGCACGCATCTTAAAGTCATCAGATTTACATGACGGAGAAAAAGCAAGAGATACAGTACAAAGAAAGCGAGAGAATGAGAGTCGGGGGGGAGGGGGCGGTGGGTGACATAAGATCAATATTTCGCCACAAAACACGATCAGTAATGATGTTTTCACTTGTTCGCTGAAACCTCCCCATAACAGACGAGAGAAAATCACTCCTTTTTTTAATTCGGCTAGTGTTTCATGCTCTCACGGTCGTGCGATCTCTCGTGCCAACGCCGGGCCGCTCAAACGCTTCCGATCTCAACATCAACCATTTTCTAAGCATACGCTCCTCTGGAAGTGGCCTGTGTGTGTGTGTGTGTGTGTGTGTTTGAGTGTGTGTTAGAGTGAGAGGACTTGCTAAATGCATTATGCTGTAGTCTTGCACTTAGCTGTGTCATTCTGTGCATGTGCGGATATCCTTAATGTGGAGGCCGGACACCTCGGCGAGAGATGGAGGAGGGGAAGGAAAGAGAAACTGAGAGACACAGAGTCATGTGTTCTCTGCAGTGGATCATCTAGCTTGAGCCAGAAGCAAAGACAGTAAGCCCGATATTATTTGTTCACGTGCATCACACACATAAGGAGATCAAGCATGTGTATCTTTCTTAACAAATTAACACAATATAACAACGATGATATTTGATATATAATGCATTCAGGCAATTTTAAGGCAAAATTCTAATAAATACATAATACAAACATCCCCAGTTGATTAATCACAGGTAACTGTTTTGCAGTAAATTATTTTTATATGTTTAAATATGCAAGTGAGGCCTTACGTTGTTAAAAATGCAATCATTTGAATGAAATTCCAGAACATTATTCAGAAAATTGGAAAAAGCCAGATACTAAATTCTTGTTTTGTTTTGTTGATACGTTACAGGAGAACGTTTTTATAGAGGGGATTTTGGATATCTCTTTTTATCACTCCAGATACCAGAAAATACTGTCAACAGTCAGAGAAAAACACATTTTCACCATGTTTTTTTAAGAATAAAATGTTACAGAAATCAAAGCGAATGATATATGAACAAACCCTTCAGTAAAAATCTTCAGACTATAGAGAGGAATAAAACTGCTATGTTTGGTGTATGTAGGTGCTGCCAAAGTAGAGAAAGAAATGTGTGAATAATATACAAATAAACGTTGTAGTAAAAATCTTCAGAATATAGAGAGGAATAAAACTGTAAAGTTTGGTTTATTTAAGTGCTGTTGAAGCAGAGAAAGAAAATCACGGTTTTTAAACGTGTATTTTTGCCATGTTTTTAGGAATAAAATGTTAGAAAAATCAGGGGGAATGAGATATAAACAATCCCTTCAGCAGAAATCTTCAGAATATAGAGAGGAATAAAACTGTAAAGTTTGGTTTATGTAAGTGCTGTTGAAGTGGAGAAAGAAACTCATGGTTTTTAAACGTATGTATTTTTGCCATGTTTTTAAGAATATAATGTTAGAAAAATCAGGACGG
>NW_025048706.1:0-3451 GCF_018831695.1 Puntigrus tetrazona
ACTGTAAAGTTTGGTTTATTTAAGTGCTGTTGAAGCAGAGAAAGAAAATCACGGTTTTTAAACATGTGTATTTTTACCATGTTTTTAGGAATAAAATGTTAGAAAAATCAGGGCAAATGAGATATAAACAATCCCTTCAGCAGAAATCTTCAGAATATAGATAGGAATAAAACTGTAAAGTTTGGTTTATGTAAGTGCTGTTGAAGTGAAGAAAGAAACTCACAGTTTTTAAACATATGTATTTTTGCCATGTTTTTAGGAATTTAATGTTAGAAAAATCAGGGGGAATGAGATATAAACAATCCCCTCAGTAAAAATCTTCAGAATATAGATAGGAATAAAACTGTAAAGTTTCGTGCACGTACATTATGCTGAAGTGAAGAAAAAACTTTCAATTTGTGTTTTAACATGTAAATCTATAGACGCGAGTAGGTAAAGTGTCCTAAAATAATTTTTTTCGAAATGTGTATGTTGGATGTTTTGTTTCCAAGTGTCTGAAAGACATTTTTTGTGGAAGAAAAACAGCCCAAAATCTTGACCAATGCATGAAACAAAAAACCTGCCTGAAGTGTCCTTAAGTGAGACGCAAGTGTACACATACTTTCTGGGTCACTCTATCTCTTGATCTCCATGAGGAGCAGAACAAATGTTCTCTGATCAAGTGAATAAAAGGTCAGAGTTCATCTGGGTCTGAAATGATGACATCAGCGGTTCAAAGGTTTGTTGCCAGACAGAAACATCAGCACACTGATAGAGCCAATCAGAACACTCTCAAACGGTGTGTTGAAACAATGCTGATGAGCTAACACTCGTCAACATCAGTCAACGATCCAATCAGTTTCACAAACACACTGAATGCTTACAAATGCACAAAAGAACCACAGGTAAATAAGCAACACTGATTACTTAGATAGGTATTTTTGTTATCCGTATCTTTGTTTGACAAGAAGCGACCTGTCTTAAAAGTACACAAATCCTGATTGCATCACATCCTAAAATAAAAACGATATTCATCCAGCTTATTTCCATACAAAAAAGATTTAAAAATTATAACATCATACCATTAATCCTTATTAATGAATGCTTTTACAGTAATTAATGTTTTTACTGTACTTCATGGCATGCAAAAGCTGCATAAAGACAAAGGATTTCTTATACATTCCTAAGGTTTTTTATAGTTATTTTCTTTAGCTATTTTTTTTTTTGCAATGGCAAAGTAACGCAATGCAATGATCTGCTAAATGCACAAACCTAAATGTACGAACCTGCATGCATAAACCTAACCGTACGAAGCTAAAACCTCATTTTAACAAATAAGGGGTTTGGAAATGACATGTGGGTGAATAAATAATAGCAGTATTTGTTATCAGTTCCTCTAACAAAAGCTGTATTTAAAAGAACATAAGACCCAACTGTAAATAATGGCCGCGTTTTATTACGTAAGCTCTTATCAGCTTCTAGAAAAGCAAACATGAACCTTTCTCTTTCCTCATAGCTGAAGTTAAAAGTTGTCTATTCTTTTTAGCAAGCCACAGCAGAGTAAGATAAACTCATTTCACATGTCTCACACTAAACAATCTTTGCCATGTTGCGCACAAACATTTATTTACAACCATTCATCTATGGATCACTGACATGGAAACCACTTGAAAGCAAGAATAAAACCCAAATAAAGAGAAAAGCTGACAGACAAATGAATCCCCCACAGACTCGCTACATAAAAACATGTTTTGGCTCGCCGTTGGTTTACTGACAGCAGCATCACGGGCCGCTTTGCGGGGCTGAGAGACCAAAAACTTTGCCCTTTGCTCGGGCCGGCGCTGACGGCGATCCCCCAATCACAAGACATTTCAGTCTGACACAGAGATAATCACATCACTTCACCTCAAAACTAAAAAAACAACCTGATACTGCAAGAACACGCGCTTCAGGGATCTGCGCTTTAAGATATACGTGACATATATAGACGCACGAGTCAGAAACGTGGGATTTTGAACATTTTAAAGCAGTTCTGGCATAAAATTGAGCCAAGTATTTTCGACTTTTCATTAAAAACCACTATGCTGGTATCATTTTCAATAACAAATGTTAAAATAATTTCAGAAGCATTTTCAGACTTTTAGACCCTACTATACAGTTTATCTGCTTAAATTGGACAGATTACAACATTATTACACTAAATATGGCAAAAAGGCTGGTACAATCAATCTTACTCTTTTGTATTTTTTTGATTATCGTAAACTGTACAGATAGCTATGAGAAAAATGCGGAAATTATAGATATAAAAACATTAATATTACATATAAGTGAAACACAGATTCATGTGAGTTTGTCGACTACATTTAAACATATTCAAAGGCCTCTAGTACTAAATTAAATGTCAATTAATCTAATTTTATGTCTAAACCATAAAAGAAAGCAATCTGTAACACTTTAGGTCTCGCAGTCAGCAGTAATTATTGTTTATATTAATAGATTTTTTATTTGTTAGTTCAGTTTTTAAAAAAAAAGGTATTAGTAAATATTGATGTTTTCTCCAAAGCGACTTACAAATGAGTAAAATGCAAGCAGTTAGTAAATAAAGTCTCAACTGGCTTAATGCAGTACACACATTTGTATAATAAATGAAAAGAAAACCGATAAAATAGAAAAAGATCAAACGTTAATAAAAGCTTATTGCGATTGTAAAGTTGATACAACAGGCAATGCTGTTTTTTTTTTGTCAGGTCATCTTCCATGAGATTGGATTAGTCTGATTTCGGAATCAAAAGCATCTTGACCACAATCGCAAGAGTATCTTATAAAGCAGTCGGGCCCAATCATATTTCTGTCGGGATTATTTCACTCTCTTGGCCCGTGTTACACACTTATTGGTTTGAGAAGAGAATCTCATCACTAAAAGGTCCCCTCAAAGCACCGCAAAGCCATTATAATTATCAGACGGCGTCCTCTCTGGAGCCGCGAGGCGCGTCGTGTCGCCCCGGTCTTTGTGTGAAGGTCACCGGGCGTATTGGTTTTAACGCCGGCCTCCTCCGCGCAGAGCCGGAGTGATTAAACATCTTCTGAAAAACATCTACGCTCGGCTATGCGTTGATTTCACGTCTCATCCGGGGCGGCTTCATCAGCTTTAATGATCCTTTTAAACAAGCACGGCTCAGAATAGCCCGCCCCGGAGTCTTTTTAGCACGGAGTCAGTCGGCTTGCTGGGAACGTTCTTCCAGCGTCAGCTTTACTGGAACAAGTCGGGATCGGGTTCCAGATCAATGCGAACTGGGTGCACACGTTTATGTTATTGTTGCCAGCATTAATGCCCTTTTAATCTTTAAGAGATTACCCGCATCGATCCGCCGTCATTCAGCAACACATATTTGTTTGAGAAAGTGACATAACTCACACACATTACTGAACGACAGGACGAAAATAAACAGCAGGACTGGCCTGGGATTTTGAT
>NW_025048707.1:0-1140 GCF_018831695.1 Puntigrus tetrazona
CTCTTTGTCCCGGTTCTGCCCTTTGAAAGGTCCAGAAAACAACACACTGACCTCTTTGTCCCGGTTCTGCCCTTTGAAAGGTCCAGAAAACAACACACTGACCGCTTGATGCCCCGATTGGCCCGGCTTTGAAAATATAGCTTATATATAGCTTTTTTTGCATCTTTGCGTTCCAATCTTACGGATTCAATCATCTGACACAACCTCATTGTGACCGAATACATATTCTAACCGATCACTTGCCGATATATCGGCCAAATCATTTGGAGCCTGCTAAGCAGTACAAATCTGGTAATGTGCAATTGTTAGAATTTCATATTGTGCAACAAAAATGAATGATTTCATAGTGATTTGAACTGTTAAAATACTATTATCGGTTCATCGACTAACATCTTCTATAGATATTGGCATTGCATTTGCCATTAAAGAACCTGTATCGGTCAACTGTTACTATATAATATACAGTGGAGCCTAAATGTTGAAGCTAAATGAAAAAGTTAGAATTTTCTTATGCAAATATGAAAAAAAAAAATTTTTGTGGTGTCCAAATATCCGAGACCACATTAAAAATAATTTTTTTATGCAAACATGCAAATAAACAATAACTTACAGTGGCATCCAAATGTCTCAGACCACATCAAATATTTTGGATTTTTCTCACGCAAACTTAAAAACGAATAGCCCGCATTCTCCATGCAAATGCATAACTAAATAATGATAAACAGTAGTGCTCAGGTTTCTGAAACCACAATATAAATCTGGGATCTGTAAATAAACAATAATTTACAGTGGCATCCAAATGTTTGATTGAAACGCATCGAAAACGTCGGCTTTTTACATACATGTATGAAATTAAGTCCAATTACTTGAGACCAAATTAAAAATACGGAACTTTTTCATGCAAACCCTGTAAATAAATAGCTATGATACTGGCTGTTTAAAAAAAAAGCAAAGGATATTTGTCGTTGCAACATTAGGATCAAATGTCAGTGCGTGAGTGTCACTGATCATGTGACTCTTTGTACAGATGGTCAGATTTCCAGAAGATGCTCTTTCACGATGGAGAACGTGAACATCAGGTCTTGCCGCTCCAACGGTTTATTTCAACTTTCGCTCAAATTGATACGCCATTGGCACGCT
>NW_025048708.1:0-481 GCF_018831695.1 Puntigrus tetrazona
CTCTTATTTACGGGCCGGGGACCCCGTGTTTCTCCAGCGCTGGCTCTTTTTCAATCTCCTCGGCCCTGACTCGTATAACAGCGCTTGTCCCCTTTGATCATTTACTTAATAAAGTTGTTTGTCCGTGGCGGACGGCACAGGCCGAGGTTCGTCTCGATAGCTGATTGCCTGCTCCGTGTGACTGGAATGAGGTCCAGTCAGACGTCACGTTTGATTTGACTAAACGAATAGTGCAAAGACAGGCTCGTTTTCTCCTGTGACATCAGGCACCTGCACCTCTAGGCTTAAAGATAACCAATAAGTCATTAAATCGCTGCGTACCTTCAAGTATGGGTTTCAGATATCTTTTTTTTTTACATGATCTGAATAGCATTTCATTAAATCAGGTGATAAGTTGGACCCTGAAAAGAGCAAAACCTGAAGATCACGATTTAACAACTGATATCTTCAAATCAAAACAAGGAAATCTGACCGTCCGTAC
>NW_025048709.1:0-664 GCF_018831695.1 Puntigrus tetrazona
AACTAAAGGTTCTTTAATCTTTCCATTCCACAAAAGGTTCTATAAACGGACCAAAAACCGCTGTGAAAAGTCGTTTTTAAGAGCGTCGACATTTACATGCATGAAAACAAAGCGGCCGGCAGTTCTCTCCGGGTCAGACATTTCTGATGTCACGACGTGCAGCTCTTCGGTTTCTGCTTCAATATTTGCGTCTCCTCTCGCCTCCAAAACAGCGAACAAAAGGCAGGTGCCGGGCTGCACATCTCTGCCTGTTTAACCCAAGACAAGGTGACGTTTTGTGCGTTGAGCTGAGGGTCACGCAGAGATTTCTATCAATAATTCATCGAGCCGCTGCAGCCTCTGTTCTTCTTTTCAATTCCCCTGCAGATCACATAATACCTTCCCCCCAACCCAAAGCCATCTGTGAGACCAGAGCCCTGCAGGGAAACAGCATTAAAGCGCCTACGCCAACATCTCAAAGCACGGTTCTGCTTAAAATGGCATTCTTGGTTAAAGAGAATGCATTTGTTTGCACCTTCTGAGGGCGCACTATATGCAAAGGATCGACGAGAGCGTGTTTTGACGAAGACGCTCATGTTCTGGTATGCGATTTAACACGAAGAAGAACCTTTTGTTGACACTCAAATGCATCGTTCTTTAAGGCGAGCAATTTGTGTGTTTTTTC
>NW_025048710.1:0-5669 GCF_018831695.1 Puntigrus tetrazona
TGTTCTGGTATGCGATTTAACACGAAGAAGAACCTTTTGTTGACACTCAAATGCATCGTTCTTAAAGGCGCGCAATTTGTGTGTTTTTCTCAGCTGAAGTTAATGCACACTTGTGCTGCACAATGCACCATGCATCAGAGCTGTCCATTATTTCAGTGAATAATTGTGCATCACCCTACAAATTAAAAATCAATAGGCAGCCAGCTTTTATTTTAATGCACTGATAGGATGCTCTTCAACAACACAACACCGTCTCTGACACCTCGCACGCCAAACTACAGAATTCTGGTCTTGCTTTTTCTTCATCCGAACAAAGGAAAAGGGGGTCCTGCACCGCCCATCGCTAGAGGGGGCAACACGCCTGATGTAGAGGGGCAGGAGGGGAATAACAGTCCAGTAATTACCAACACATCCCTATTCAGCACCTCTCTGAAAGCTTTTCTTTGACTGAGAGAGAGAGAGAGAGAGAGAGAGAGAGAAAAGAGACTCTTCCAAAAGCGTGCGCACTTGCAACATTTCAAAAGTAAATAAAGAACGGCAAAACTAAAAACGATACACTGTTTCGCTCCGGACGTTCCAAGTCAAAGAAAAGCGCGTTCGCTGAAACGTTTTACGCCACAAAGCCCCCAAAAACATCGTCACAGAAGATGTTCGAAAGCAGATACCTTGTCTTACCTGCAAGCCGAAGGGCCGACATCCTCTGAAACTCGGGCTCCTGTAACCACTTCCACATGCGGCGAAACGTTTCGCGGCCGGACTTGAGTTTACTCCAGGGTTTGGGGTTCCGCAGCAGGTCGGAGAGCGTGCCCTGCGAGCGGCACAGCACCCGCTGCGCGAAGATGGCCTGCGGGATGCTGTAGCGCTTGAGCTCGGCCGTGATGCGCTGCGCCACTTCCTTGGTGTTGATCTCTTCCAGCTGGCCCGAGCCGGAGCCCGGCGCTCCGGAGGAGGAGGAGGAGGAGAGCGGTCTGTCCCGGTTGGAAGCCAACACGGGCCCGTGGGATTGAGGGTGGCCCGGATGCCCGTGCATCCCGTTGAGGTGCGGCGGGATCATGCCCGCCGCGGGGCCACCGAGGCCTCTGGAGAGGTGCTGGTCACTTCTGGCCAGCATGGCAGTGTGCGCGTCGAAGTTGGAGCTCAGCATCTTGTCGTGGCTGTGCGCGCCGTAGTTGTGAAGCGTCTGCTGCGCGTTGTGGATGGAGCCCAAGCCGTTGCCCAGAGGGGACAAGCTCTGCCCCATCCCGCTCATGTCTTTGTGGTAGGGGCTGTAGAGGTTGTTCATGGCTGGTAGAGTCCTCTCGTCCCGCATGAGGGTGAAGCTGCCGCTCACGTTCCCAGAGAAACGCTGGTGGTGGTGATGGTGGTGATGGTGCGGATGGTGGAATTTGTCGGACACGGTGGAGATCGGCGGCAGGGGCTGCAGAGGGGTCAGGGTGGTGTAGGTGCCGCTCATCCCGGACGGGGAGGTGTCGCAGGGCATGCTCATGGCGTGATGGAGCGGCAGCGAAAGCTCGGGACGGTACTCTCCCCCTGCGCCCCCGCCGCCGCCGCCGTCCAGAATCGAAGCCATGCTGGAGACCATCGCGGAGCGCGACGGCGCCACGGTCAGATCCTGGTGTATCCGCAAGGAAGCCCCCGGATTGCGGTTGTGATGGGGGCTGTGGCTGCTCATCAAGTCCTGCTCATGGCTTAGGCTGCCAATGTCCATTGTCATCTCTGGGTTCATGGCGTACGCATCCAAATCCTTGGCCAGGCATCGATAGGCGTTATAGGCAGTCTTCATTCAGTCCATTGATTTATGTCCAGCTTTGTGCCAGGGATGGGTTTCTCTCCGTATTCGTTTTTATTTTCCCCCTCTCTCTGTGCCTCTCTCTCTCTCTCCTAAGGCCTCTCGGGTTTTTTTTCCTCCTTTTTTTTTAATAAATAAAAAACACCGATCTCTATCAGACGGGCCAGTGCTGATTTCTCCCCATGTCCGAGCCCTCTACTCCTCCTGCGTCTTCTGTTTGGGCAGCTGGAGGTGTTTGGGGTGGGCTTGCTCCGCGCGCACCCGACCCTGCTGAAAGGGGAGGAGATTTGGCCTTGATTGACGCGCCGGCGGTCCAATCGCGTCCCTCGCCGGCGCCCGCCTGGCCAATCGCTGACGCTCCCACGGAGCCTTTCGGAGTCGCTGCCTTTGCATCTGGAAGCGCGCGTCAGACGGGCGCTTCTCTGACACTGCAAACGCGTCGTTTACCCGGTTCGTAATATATAAAATACAATATTAAAGAACGGGTGTGTTCAAAACCCAGAAACGTAACTGTGCGCCCTCAGGAAAAAAAGCAACCAAAGGGCACATGTTAGTTACATTTTAATAAGTGCACTTTTTGGGGAGAAACAATTAATTCTATATCTTTATTTTGTGCATCGTCGTGCATACTGAGCCAATGACTGAATATGTATTTTTCCCCCCATCTGTCTGATTTCATCCATTGAACACATCGATGCACAAATGCTGTCTGCCTTTATTTGAACTCTTCCTCACGCGAATATTCAGCCGCGGGTTCATTTCGCACGCGCTGCAAACAAACATGTTTGTATCTCTGAAATGTTCTCAGGGTGGTTTTAAAGCCTTGTTCCGTTTCCGAACACATTTTTTTTTACACCGCGTAAAAATTCCAACGTCAACAACAACAACAACAAAAAAATCGTCCCGGGTGTATGCAAAACTTTTTTGAAATTTTGGGCATGCTCTGCGCGCTTTAACCCCCAGATCGTGCCGTTCCCGAGCTGCTCGGTCTAAATCGATCAATCCCGCTCGCGCAGTAACTTCTTTTTACGCGCATTATGGTCCGATCCGGCTTGCGGTGATTCACAAGTAACAGATTTCTCGAATGCCGGTTGCTATTTTGTTTGGAGGATGCGCAGATGTTGCTTTTGTTTAAAGCGACTGTAATTAAGGATGAGCGACAGAAGTCTGAAAAGCGTGACCTATTTTTCTTTTGATCAGCTGTCAGAGGAGGAGCAGGAGGTGCAGGGGGCCCAGTGTCCTCCTCGAGCCTCTCCCGGCCTTTCAGCTGCCACAAATGGGAGGAAAAGTGTGTGTATACCTGCTGCAGGGGACGCGCGCGAGGGACGCGCGCGAGCTCGGCGCCCGCTCCGACGCTCCGCGCGAGCTTTTGTGCCGCTTCGCTTTGGCTCGCTCCACCTATAATGCGAAGAATCACTGACTGAAAAAGGCCCTTATTCATGTCAAAGAAAATCGATATTTGAAAGAGAGAGAAACAGAGAGAGAGAGAGAGAGAGAGAGAGAGTCTCCAACGTGGACGTTGTTTTCTTTCGAAACGCGCGTAGAAGTCTAAAAGCCAAAGTCGGCTTGCAGTCAGCAAACGGGCGCTCTTTAAAAAAAAAGGCGATTTTTGTATTAGGGTTTTTTACTGTGCGTTATTTAAGGGTAGACTACAGAAGCTAAAAACCGTTTCACGACACGTGCATCAAAATCGCCAAACGCAAAATCACGCATCGACTAAACCGTGGCGCGTTTTATGAAGTGCAAACAAAAATAAATAAAAGAAAGCAAGACTGAAAAAGGCCTGCATTTGCTCGATTAATTTACGCTTTGTGGGCCACTTTAATTTGACTTAAAAAACCAGTGGACATTATTACAAATATGTTTCATTAAATTAATAGAAAGACACACACACACACACACATATATATATACACACACACACACACACACACACACACACACACACTTTTTCCCTTAATGCACGTGCATATGCAGATACACTTAAAATGATAAAAACCAACATGCTAAAATACTTGCCAAAGTTTCAGGGTTTAGACTAAACCAGGACTGGGCCATAGTTCAATTATTGACTTTTATTAACAAAAATAAACACGATGACACAAAACAGTAGGCACTGATATATATTTCTAGATTTCTAGCTTCTCTCGGTTCAAAATCACCGTGAAACCCGAGCGTTAGTAAAGATGGTTTAACGCTGCTCACGCGTTTAAAAGCAGTTGCATTTATTTAAACAGTGCTTGATTTTTTTGATGCGCATCCGACGGCGATATCCAACTTAATAAACGCCCCGGTTAACGTTTAACAAAACGCGTTAGTTCCGCCGCGGACGTTCAGATGCGACGCGGTTAACCCGTCTCGCGTTCACCGGAATGGATTAGGTGTAAACGGAACGCGCGTGATTTCTTCTTGCGGGCTGAGAGCTGAAGAGACCCCGAGTGACTCTCTCTATCTCTCTCTCTCTCTCTCTCCTCTCTCGCCCCGTCTTTCCTCGTGTATGTCGCTCTCCGACCATCTGCTGTGCGAGCGCGGCGCTATCGATCAGTATCAGCGCGCCTCGGACCCCGCGAAGCCGCCGTCACCGTCCCGCGCCGCGCCGCGTCTGTTCGGGGGGCGCGCGCGCGGAGGTCCCCGGCTCCCGGTAAGTCTCCGACCTTCCTCCGGCCTCACGCGCTCGCGAATGCGCTTTTTTTCACCGGCGCGTCACAAACAGCGTTGCAGAGAAACGTGTGAATCAGTCTCGGGTAAATTCAACCGGTGTTTCGGCTTTTAAACCCGTTTAATATTTATACCGCGGCTGTAAACATCACAACGCGCTCTTTGGGCTGTGCATAAAACCTTTTCATTTTTACAAAGACGAGGCTGTATTGTAATTTGATTTGAATATACGGGAGAGGCACGCCGGTGTCGTTTTGTTTTGGCTGCAAATATTTCCATTCTGTGAATTTTATTTACGTAAAATAGCTACATAATTCATGCGTTATCGTTTTAGTGTTTTTACAGCAGCTATGTCACGCGTTATTGTTGATTAATATATTTTGAAGACGAACTGAAAGAAATGCATCTTAAGGGGGCAAAATGTTTTTCTTTTTACACGTCACATGACTTTCATAAAACATGTTAACACACACACACACACACACACACACACACACACACACACACACTGGAAGCAGTTGGTCCGACTCTGTTGTTCGGATCTCGTCGTGCATGAAATGCTTTAACAGGTGCTCAGAGATGACTCTTTTTTTAATTCTCTAATTAAGTTTGACCGAAGTCACGTCGTTTCGCAGGCGTGTAAATCTGTCCGTCTCACCAATAACAGATCTGTTACAAATTTTCGCCTTTTTTGTTTCTAACGGGGGAAAAAAAAATCTTGCATCAGTCGTGCATGATTTAAAACGACTTTAAAATTCTGTAGCATTTACAAGAGTCGTGATTTATTTTGGTGAGCGATAAAAAAAAAAGCGAGCGAAACCTTATACAGGCTAGCTGAAAAAAATGACATTTAAAACTGTATTTTGACTTCATTTAACGTGAGCTCGCAAAGGGTTCAGAAACAAAACGCGACGGTAACTTTTGACCGGTAGCGTTTTTGTTCGTCACGTGATCAAAAAGTTATTTTCTCGCGCGAGCATCGATCATTTGGGAGCGAAGACTCAAACGTCTAACGCTCCTGAGGTTTTTGTGGGATTTTAAGCAGGCGGATTTGAAAGGCTGGGCGAAAGGTCACGTGAGATCAGGTGACCCGTGACATTTGACCTCTGAGAATAACCTGATCGCTGAAAGAGGACGTCGAGCGACGAGAGAGGGTTCAAATAAAACAATTCAGCCGCAGATATTGGTTAAATGACAAGCAAAATGGACGAAATAAATAGGA
>NW_025048711.1:0-737 GCF_018831695.1 Puntigrus tetrazona
TGTGTGTGTGTGTGTGTGTGTCTGATGAACCTATTGATTGTTTTGAGTGTTGGGGGTTAATTAATAACTGCTCTTTCTTTGCATGCGTGAGCCGTTTAACACGGAAGTGCTTTAATGATCGCGTTTCCTCCAGAAGAACCCTTCAGTGCGGTCTCTGTCCTCCGTGACGTCTTCACAGCGTCTCGCTCTCTGTCGCTGAAAGGCCGTATTTCAGGCTCCGTGACCTTTAACCCTCGACGCGTTCACCACGAAAGAGACCTCGCGCCGAAACTGTAAAATAAAGGAACGGAGTATAGTAGAAATATAATGCACGTAACAGCTATACAGTATGTGAGGAGTTTTGTCACTTTTTTAATTACGATTTACTAAAGAAAACAAAATAAAAATAAGAGCGTAACTAATGAATAATTCGAGGGAGGGGATGTTCATGCAAAAAATGTAAGATGTAACCAATAACCCAAGATGCACTAAATTAAAATCCTGTTAAAATAACGAGACGACATAATCCGCATGGGTACGTTTTTATTTTATCGAATTCATTAAATGTAGGACGACAATGCATGACGAAGAAAATATTTCGATTATTTTGTCTGTAATTAATCTCACCGCAAAAATAATAAAACCAAACAAAAATACAGCTGTAACGAAAATGATAAAACATTTATTTAATAATAAAACAGTTATTTGTTATTAAAAATAACATATTTCATTAGTTTCTGTGTGTGCGAATATATATA
>NW_025048712.1:0-2971 GCF_018831695.1 Puntigrus tetrazona
TATATATATATACTTATAGTTCTTGTATGTTTGTGTGCTTTTCATAACAGGCTATTATACAGATGAACAAGTATACCAAAAAAATCGACACGGTACAGTGTAAACGAGTATACTTGTCTGCAAAAGGTGTTTCGACACAGCAGGTTCCTCTTTCGGGAACCGTGTTGCTCGTGAATGAGTGTATAAGTGTGTTTTGTGCTGAAATATTTTTGCTGCTTGTTGGCTTTTTTTGGAACTTTGTACATATACTTTGTACAGAAAACAAAGCTTTTCGCCCTCCGAGTGACAACCTCCCTGTGCTGTCACACTGTTTTTCCCTTCCTCCTCTTCTTTTGAATTTTTTCGTTTTTTCGTTTTTTTTTTTTTGCATTTTCTTCTTTACGTCCTCAGTCCAATACGATGAGAAAATGAAATCGAAGGCCTCTCTCTGAAGAGCACTCCATTGTTCGGCCGGTCCAGCTCGCACAACCCTCACTGGAGCGGTCCTGTAATTACTCATCATGCCTTGT
Source organism: Puntigrus tetrazona (assembly GCF_018831695.1). Lineage (NCBI taxonomy): Eukaryota > Metazoa > Chordata > Actinopteri > Cypriniformes > Cyprinidae > Puntigrus > Puntigrus tetrazona. Next base: position 510 of record NW_025048712.1, read on the forward strand.
CGTCCCCTTTCAGCAACAGTTTGCTATGCTTTAACCTCAGAAAAGCCGAAGTGGGTGGGCTGTGAACGTGTCAGTCAAGCACCTGGAAATGAGTGAAGGACCGAGGGAACCAATCAAAGAGCTGGGAGGAGGAACATGAGGCGTGACGTCAGGGTGACCAGTGCCAAGCACGCGTGGACAAGAAGGTTGGAGCAGTGATGCACTGTGCTCGCTCTTCTACAACACGGGCTCCTCCTCCATCGGCTCCTCCGCTGATCTGAGGGAGGAGTGATGTGTTACCGGTTAATCAAGGGTCACGAGATGTATTAAAGCGTCTACATAACATAGGCTGTGGAGCTGCAGTACCTGCTGGTTTCTGTGGAGGTCTTTTGCTGATCGTTGTCCACAGTGAGAGAGGCCATGGCGGTCAAAGTGTCTGCCTCGTCCTTCTCCCGTCTCTGAGCATCCAGTAGAGAGTGACCCACTGTAGGAGCCAACCTCTGCAGCGACGTCCAGTGTTTACCTGCAGGCCGGGAGAAGGCAAACAACGATGAAGATCTTTTCGTCACCAAGACCTCAACACCAGGGTTATTAGAGTTAACTAAAACCGAAACGAAAACCTGTAACGTCGAATCCAATGAAACATGAACAAAAAACATAGCCGAAATAAAACATATTGATAAAACATATTAAACTTTTTTCAGCTGGTTGCCAAGGCAACATTTCAAATATTAATTTGGCAATTCCATAAATATTCCATTCTATAAATGGCAAGAACACACAAATAAAATGACTAAAACTTAAATGAAAAACATAAAGAAAATATAAAAAGGTGGATTCTATTTCTATTTTTCTGACTTTAACACTAGCATTCTCTATTTTTTTCCAATTCTATCTACGTGTTTTCTTTTTATTATTTTAAAAAACCTTGCTGCGTTTACTGCGTTGGATAAATCAAAAGCGTTTACATATTATTGCTCAGTAACACTTTAGTGTAGGTCAATTTCCGCTAGAAACTAGGTGCTTATTAGCATGTATTATTATAAAGAAAATGTTCTACATGACCACATTCTATATCCCTAATCCTAACCTTAACAACTACCTTACTAACTATTAATAAGAAGTAAATCAGAAAGTCATAGTTAATGGTTTGTTAGTGTAGAGGACTAATCCCTAATGTGTGATCTATTGCTTTTTTGATTGTTTCGATTATTACAATAAAAGGGTCTGCACTGAATGTAAATGTAATCCATGCAATCTTAGCCACGTTTTCTTCAGTTTCACTTACTCTGAATCTCAATGACCCTCTCTAGGGAGGCTGTGGCTTTTGGACATGGTTTCTGTTGAAGCACAGTCAGTGGTAGAGGATCCAACTGCAACACACAAAAAAACAAGAAAAATAAAATAAACTAATTTATGATCATTTGATAAATAGGATCACTATTAAAAACTCATGTTCTCCTACTATTGACGTTGCTGTTTTTATGCTGAGACCTTAATAATGCATGTGTAAAAATAATAAAACAATGAAAACAATGTCTTATTTAACCTTCGAACAGTTCAAGTATGTTCTTCTGAACTAATTAAAACCACTTAGGCACATATTATTGAAGCGTAAACCTTTTTTTTTAAATCACGAGAACAGAACATGAGGGGTTAAAACAGCAGCACTGTTCAAATGTAATAATATCATGCACTGTTCAGATGTGTGTGAATGAATGACAGGCACCTCGTCTCCAAGCAATGCAGCCACGCAGGACTCAGATGCGTCACAGATGGCGGTGAGGTCATGACCTCCTTCCAGCGCCAAAACCACACGGCCGCCAGCCAACTTCATCAACTGCTTAGTGAGATGGCCGAAACCTACGCAGAGAGCCAGGAGCATGCTGGGTAATTCATGATCTATGAACAAACTCAGAAGCCTTCAGCAAACCTTAACGCCCTCTATTTTAACAGAAATATTCTATTGCTTCAGTTGTACTACCAGTGTGACACCGATACTTACTGCTGAACCCCAAAGCAACGACCTACCGAGGTAGTCCAAGTTCAGATAAATAAATGGTTTGTTTGTGCATAATGCAACCCATCTATGCAATCAAAGGGCATAAACAGCATTTGTGGAACCTGACCTCTAGTACTGGAAACAGAGAAACAGTAAACTTACATTTGGCGGTGACATTATATCCACCCAGGGGGGACTGATGACCCTCCACAGCGTCAAAACCAGCTGACACTAGCACTACATCCGGGGAGAACTCATTGGCTATGGGCATCACCACCGTTCTGCAAACACAAAGACAGCAAGACGGGTTTACAAATCATCAATATTGTCATAGTTTAAAAATATATACTGTATGAATGTGTACATATATATAGAGAAATAATAAACAAACACAACATTTTTACGATTATATATATATATATATATACACACACACACACACACATACCCATGCATGTATATATTGAAGAATAATATGTTA
>NW_025048713.1:0-1678 GCF_018831695.1 Puntigrus tetrazona
TAATAATAAAATTCTAAAAAACATTTTTAATGCTTAAAGTGGGGCTATATTTTGTATAAGGTTTCTTATATTTTCACTCTGCCTGATAGAAAGTGCAGCTCTCACCTGAAGGCAGTTAGATACTCCACATCACCCATAGGTGGCTCCACTCCACCCGTCCAGGCAATGTTGACATTAAAGCCCTCTCCTGGACCTACACCCACCTAGAGAGGAGTCCACGAGACAGCCAGTTAGAAATAAAAGACTGTTTTGGTCATGTGACTACAGGGAGCCACTATTCCCACAGTGAGTGAAATGTTGTTACCTCCTCAGGAGCGCCGCTGCCTGGGAAAAAGTTACCATCGTCATAACGATGCAGTGAAATGTACAACACATTGGGGTCATTATAGAAGGCCTGCTGGGTGCCGTTTCCATGGTGAATATCCTACGAAAGGGATTGCGAGATGGTTTTGTAACACGAGTCTGGTTTTGGTCTTTGTTGTTCTATTAACAATACAATTAATTGAAATTCATTTTCTTCTGTAAAATGACCTAAACTGAATGAGGACAGTAATGCTCGTCGCATGTGGATAGTAACAAAATAAATAGCCTCTTAAAAACTCACCCAGTCTATGATCAGGATCTTGCCCACCCCGAGTTTCTGCTGCAGGAGTTTGGCAGTGATGGCCACCGAGTTGAAGAAACAGAAACCCCTGCCAAAGTACACACAGAGCAGCGGACGGTTATTCATGCGAACACACATAAATGATTTATCCATCTAGATAACACAAATCTCACATCAAGACATGTGAGGCCCGCACATGAATCATTAAAATGCATTTTGTTGCTTTATGTAGAGTAAATACGACGAAGTAAACAACTTCACACGATGCATTTAAATGTTATTAATAATATATTTTACACAGACTCTCAGAGACTACTTACATGGCGGTCGATTCCTCCGCATGATGACCAGGAGGACGGACCACCGCAAACCCGTTCTATCCATCAGACAGAAGCAGAAGAGGAGGGGGATGAAGACGAAAGAAGAGATGTGATATAATACAAGCACTGAACATTTCTGCCAGGACATCGATTAAACATGAAGCTGTGGTAAGAAATGAATATCAACCTTCAGTTCTCCAGCAGCAACTTTGAAGGCCAGCTCAATGACGCAGCCCACCGCCATCCGGACCGCACCTGACGAGTGCATCTCGTTCCACACTGTGTCGCTGTCCACCTGCAGGACATGACATCATGTTAAACACTGCCTCACACAGCTCAACTCAGGACTGATCCTATTTACTTCCTTTACATAAATGTCTATGGTTTTATTGCAGTACAATTCATCAGTGCAAAACCCCAAGTAGTAGTAGTGGTAGTAATAATACTAATAATAAATTCATTATTAATGTTGTTGTTATTTTAATATTACACTCTAATAATAATAATGATTAATATTTAGATTTTTTATTTGATCATAGTCTATGTATCTGTATATTTGTTATAATATGTAATGTATATATTCCAATCCAACATAACAACAATAATGCTAATTTATTTTAAATAAGATTAAGCAATAACAATAATAATAATGATTGAAAATTAATATTGTTCGATATCAATTATTATTATTTAAAGGTTTTGTTTTGTTTTAATACGTTACTTTAATAATAATTATTATTTTATTTAATTATTA
>NW_025048714.1:0-1413 GCF_018831695.1 Puntigrus tetrazona
ATAATTAGTTTAAGAAACATTTAATTGTAATAATTATTATTATTTTATTAAAATGTTTAATGTATACTTTTATAACTACAACAGCAATACTAATGATAATAATAATTTCGATGTTTTATTATATCTAAATATTGATAATAATCTAATGTAATAATAATAATAATGTTACATTATTAAAAAAACCCAAAAAACATCTAGATACTACTACTAATAGCCAAGTGCCAAATGTAAGCAAAGTTGCACAGTCAAAAAACTATATAATAATTATAGCATGGCCTACTTTTCACAGTCCAAACAAATCCTAACTGACAAATTCCTACCTATGTTTTGTTGGTAAATGCCTCCTATTATTTAGTTACATACTTTAGTAAAGACTGAAATGGCATTCACAAAGTGTGATGACTAAACAGATGAATGGACAAAACTTACCCCAATGCCTCCACATGGAAGGACAGCATACATTTTCTGACTTATTGGACCTAGAAAAAAAAAAACAACAGATTAATAATCAGAAGCTGATCTGAAGGAGTGTTATGTTTAGGCCCACATCTGTTGTTCACACATTATCTATTCAGTTAATGGCATAATTGGCTATGCTAATTCAGTCTCGAGGATGCTCATTGGATGACGCTGACGCAACCATCATCTGTCTCGCTGCTCTACAAAGAGCACTCAAGGTCAAAACAGCCTGCACTTCTTCAAAGTGTGTCTCACATAAAAGTGGAGGTGGTGGAGTGATGGCAACTCTGTCCGCGGCTGAACCTTCTCACCCTCACACACACACACACACACACACGCGCACACACACACACACACTCTTCGCTGGTGACTCAGAAGCGGGGGTGGGCAAATGTCTAGAACCTAAAAAAAGCCTAGGCGTCTGTCAAGGGAGATTTGCTTAAGCAAGCCATCAGATTGGAAGCGAGCAACGGAAGCTTTTTGTGGATGGTGTACTGGGAGGAGACCGCAGCAACTACTTCCACCTCGACAGAGAGCTTCTAAAACACACCTAAAAGTTTCTTGCTGTCCAGCTTCTGTCGGTTCAGTGGACTGGTGCCGTAGAGCAGCGTGTGATACTCAGAATGAACCGTTTGGATTTCGTCTAGCGTGGCCTTCCTTCCCCTGATCCTCTGCACACAAACACATTGAGGTAACCCACTGTTAAATGAATTTACATGACTCTTCAGTGATATCTTTCTGTTTGACTGTAACTCTAAATGAAATCGTGCAGATGTGAAATCTTACCACTATTACCAATATTAACCATTGTGTACGCTGTCATTCAGTATGGGATCCATAAGATTTTTAAATAACTCTCTTTACTCTCAGCAAGTCTGCATTTATTTAAAATGTATTATTGCAGAATAGATATTATTAGAACTTCAAATAAATATTTTCTATTTTAATATATTG
>NW_025048715.1:0-6562 GCF_018831695.1 Puntigrus tetrazona
AAAAAAAAAATAAAAATAATAATAATAAAAAAAACACTTTCAAACCTAAAGCAATCCTTCCATCGTCGTTAAAACATGCACTGAATAAACTTAAGTACTTTTCAACAACTACATCTTTATCACACAATTATATTTTATAAAATCAAGATAATGACACCTGACAGGCTTGTGCATGAGTATCATAGCCTATTCTATTTTAACATACGCCCAAAAACACCAACAAGACAAATCCCTCAAACAGAATTATAGCAGTATGATGATAATGGAAGGATTTCCATTTTTACTAGGCCGCGACGTCTGTAGCCTCTCTGCTCCATGATCACACGGGCTGCGAATGACACATATAGGATTGAGCTGGAAGCAGGATAAAACTCACGTCGCCAGCAGCAAGCAAAAATCACAGACTTAAGAGTCCTCCGGGTGCTGTTCCGCCTGGCGGTGCATTCAAGCAACACTTACAAACATGTCCTGCCCAACTAAATCCAGAGGTCCCCAGCCAAAGGTCTGCTTTATGAGCCCTGGAGCACACACAGTTGGACTGGGAAAGCAGGCACCAAAAAAAAACGCCTGGCCATGCATATCAAAGTCTCATTTTCTTTCTCCCCATTCTTCCTTTCTTTTCTTCTTTCTCTTCTAGACTCCCTCACAGTGTAATGTAAAGGTTCTCTTAAAAGGTTCTCTTCTCTTCTAGACTCCCTCACAATGTAATGTAAAGGTTCTCTACGAAATGTTTTTGTATATAATAGCACAGCCTTCTCAAAACCATATCATGAAATTCAACTGTTACTGAAACATTCTTTAAATGTGAGTGAGTTAAACAAATGCTTCGCCAAAAAAATTTTATTTGCAAAAAGTTTACTCCGCATTTAATGGCACTTCAAGATGTAGACGAGTTTGTTTCTTCATCAGAACAAATCTGGATAAATTTACCATTACATCACTTGCTAAAACCAATGGATCCTCTTGTGAATGGGTGCCTAGAGTCAAGACTGCTGATAAAAACATCACAATAAACCAAAAGCAATAAATATGTCCATCAGTTAACAACATCTTGTTGAGGACAGAGCTGCAAGATTTAATTTTTTTAATTGAGGTAGCGTTTTTATAGATCATGGATTCAAGTTTTAGTCAGAAGGAGGGTTAAAAAAGATCATTTTGCTTTCCAAGACTTTCATCAATGGACTGCAGTCATTCTTATTCCTTGTGGATTTTTGCGATAGCTGTTTGGATAATCAATCTCACGGCGCCCATTCACTGAAGAGTATCTATTGGTGAGCAATTACCCACAATGTTTGAATAAACAATAAAGAATGTTTTCATAACCTTTCATACAAATTATTCTTAAAACAAAATTCTTAGCCAGGATATTGGTGTTTTTCGGAGAAAACCTTCCTCAGCTCTTCCCAGGGGAGCCCTTATCCCCGGCCACTGCTCTTCCTCACCCTCACCTATCAGCCTGACCAATCTGACTGTGAGATACAGCAGGTCCCGCACGCCGTCTGCTCTTTGAACGCCCCCTTCTACATTCGCTTACCTCATTAAACATGACAAGGAAGATCAATGCTGTTGGAGTCACGATAACGGGTTGGATGATGCTGGCCAGTGAGACAGACAAGGTCTCTGTGGGTCAAAGTTATGGCAGTGTTTCCTACTTTTCAATCAATTAGGGTGGGGACTGCAGTTCTCCCTAACGGCAAAGGGCGAGACGAGAGCTGGCTGTCCCAGTGTCTCACTCTCCCATTCTGGCTGCTAGCAATACACTGACGTCTACTGGATGAGGTCTTGACCATACAACGTGAAACGTTGCAAAACCACCAAATAGCTTTACATAATGGGTAATGATAACCCAGCACGAGCCACAACGTCCCATCAAGCAGTTACCACTCTTATATTTTGCTTTGCAGATATATTATATGTCTCGTGATGAATCCAATGACAGAATTTCTCCATTGATGTAATGCCCATGATCTGTCAGTTAAGCAAAGCATAGTTTATTGCCAGTCAATCACAGTCGGCCAACTTGGAAGCAGCCGAACAATTGAACGGCACACCATGTACATTTGGTTTGACAGGCTGCAAAAATAACACCAACACCGGGCCCTAGAGATCTGGGCATGGACGTGTCTCCAAAATAAATGATTCCACACCAGAGAGGAGCCTTCACAGTTCACACTCCTTTTTTATTTGATATAAATTTGGAACCCGGGTGGGCGTTTTATAACTTTTTCTTGCTGTTTCCTTTACTGGCTGCCAGGACGGTCTCAGCAGTCTTGTATCACACCTTGAGTTTGGTCAAAGCAAATGAAAAGGACGAGAAAAAAAAAGTAAATAACCCACACACACATACACACACATCTAGTTTCACTGGCATCAGTACACCAATCCACTGAAGAAGAAAAAAAAACACTTTTGTGGGCTGTGGACTTAGATACTAGGAAAACTAGACTTGACATTTTCCATTCATAACACTGGAAAATGTCCCAAAAATTGTCTATTTCATATCTTCTTACTGTAAATCATTGCTATATTTATTAGGTTAGATGATGCATTCATACTTGCAAGATAAGGTTGACACTTACTAGAGAGCTAAATAAATTAAGCTAGTTTAGCATTACATTTTATATTGACAGAGAAAAATAAAGAGTTGAAGCTAATGATAAAATACTTTCACCTAATATGTCTTAAAGGGATAGTTTATCTCAAAATTTTAATTCTGTCATTAATTACTCACCCTCGTGTCATCCCAAACCATTCCAAAGTGAAAATATTCTTGATGCAAAAATACAAAAATAACACAAAAAGTATTCTTGTAGCTTCAAGGTTAAACTATTATATGTTCTATTGGGCCTTAAACAGATGGCGATTAATGACAAAAGTTAAATTTTTGGGTGAACTATCCCTATCCCTATATGATATTCAAAGACAGTTTAACCAAAGTCAAATAATTATGCATCACAAAGATAAATCCAAACTACTTGATGAATGCAAATCCAAAAACAAACTAAACAAACTTCTTATCTTCAAAACATGTTGAGGATGGCGATCGGTTTGTCAGCCAATGACAGATGAGGGGTGTGTCAATGAACACTGTTTGAGAAGTGCTTTGTTTGCGAATCCATTTGTTTCACGCCAATGACTCAGAACTTATTCATATTTAATTAATTAATCTATTCAGAGAGCAATTATTAAATATTATATTCAGTATTAAAACTGATTACATTTTTGCTTGATGTTCTGTAATATATTTTGACGATCACTGAATATTCAAGATAATAGGACATGCAGCATAAGTTAAAAAAAACTTTACACTAATATACTATATACTACTAATTTAAAAAAACTTCCCTCAATTGAGTTACTTAATATCAGCTCACCTCTCTAAATTCAAACCGACTGAATAAAACAATCTCGATATGAACTGGTAATCGATGATTACAGGTGGCAGACTGTGTTTGGATTGCTGGTTCAGACCAGGAATTGTCCGAGCTCCAGCTAAGCCTACCCTGCATAATTGGTTAAACTTGGCCTGGTCGCTTTAACCCAGGTTATATATCACCGTCTTGAAGTTCACTTTATCTTAACAGCTTTAATGCAGACTTAAGGAACCTCTCATGTTCACTTCAAAGCCCCATTCCGAAAGCCTTCAAAGTCAGAGTCTAAAACCTCTGTATCGCCTTCAGAATCAGAAGCCGGACTGAGTGTGGGAAAATTTGTTAGAAAACAACTGCATTTATTTTACTCCGATTCTATTTATTGAGGAAATCCACTCCTTAAACGTAGCATGTGAAAAGACTGTCCAGAGAAGTACAGGATGGAAAAGAACTTTATTTAAAAAAGGTGATCTGTGACAGAAGGGAACGCGTACGGTTACAAACTAAATGTGACGTTTTATCGCTAGCGGACAGTTCTTATTAACATCCAGAACAGTGGAACAGACAACGGGAACGAAACAGGCCAGCTCAGGTTGACTCACAGGCTTTTTGGAGACAGCGTGATGGCTCACATCAATTGAACATGTTTTCCTCTTCGAGTTGTTTTTTGTTGTTTTTCAGAGGATCTCAGTCACAAAAACGAACAGCTTTACAATGCTTGAAATACAAAAGAAAAATACAGGAAAGATGAATCGCTAACAAAAAATGACAATAGTACGTTTCTTGAAACTATCCGAGCACTTCATGAAGAACGACGGCCAACGAATGGCAGCACAGCCTCAGGAGAGAATAGAACGATTGCCTTTTTTTTTTCTACCAAAGCAACATCAAGCCTGCATGTCGTGGTAAACACATCACGTGGGAATACAGAGGAAATGATTGGTTTTAAAAGGGGCTCCCCCCTCCGTCTCCTCACTCACTTTGTAATTTGCCTCAACAGTAAATCAGAGCTCACTGCTGGGCCCTCTGACTTCAGCGTGGACTTGTCCTCTCCCAGCATTCCTGCGCTCATGAATCATTCTGATTCCTGGCTTCCACCAGGCATTTCCTCTACAACTCTCTCCCTCTCGAAATTCAGCGCTGCTCACGATCCAGGGCAGCCTTCGATTTGGGCCACAGGAGAACAGGGAACACAGAATGTCATTCGAGAGCTTTCCAGATCCTGCTCCAACTGTTAGAGGAATATTCTGGGTTTCAATACAAGCTGAGCTCCATCGACAGCACTTAGCATAATATTGATTACTACGGCAATGCAGGAAATGAATGGGGTCGAACCATTAAAACACAGCACTCGCCACTTTAATAGTATGTGAACAATATGAATGTTAACATGATTTTAGTAAAAAAAAAAAAAATGCTTACTAATCTTTTCTTTGAAAGGTTATATTGGGTGTTACAACTTTGCTGTCTAAAATGAATGTCTAAAACCCAAAAGTAACCATAAAAATGATGACAACAATTTTACAGCTCAAATAACGGAAACGTTTAAAGGAAGAATTAATAATTTTTTTTTTTTTTTTTGCTAAATTATGATATTATATTTTCATAGAAATTGGGTCTAATCAACTTACATTTTACAGACAACTTTCAATAAAAAATGAATAACTTTTTGTTTATATAAAATCATATAATGATATATTATGAAAAATTGGGGCCCTATCAACTTTTGTGTTGCTAGCTGTTTTTTAATGTGTGTATTAATCAACATTATCCTACAAGTGCTGCTAACAGAGTTTAGCTAGTGTCCTAAAATATTCCTTTTATTCTGTTGTTGTGTTGATTTTCAAGGTTACTGACTCGTTTCCAGACAATTTGGGAGTCTCTCAGCAAACAGATCTGTTTTTCCATCATACAAACCGTAACATATCTTTATAATAACATTCATAAAAAGCAAAGAAAGATCTATACGAAATTCATAGTGCCATGGGAAATCACAGAAATATCCTACAAGAGCTTCGAGTTGCTGTTTCTCAAAGGGTGGGTAGAAAGTAGAAAGGATTTCTTAAATTATTATTTCAACAAACAATCAAAAACTGCTCCTTAGCATTTAAAAGAGCAAGTTGGCTAAATTCTCGTCTTATTCAATTATGTACAAAACATACAACGTACAATACAGAGATCACTTCACAAGTTCACGAATGAGACCAGTTCTGAAGCTCCCAAAGCAATGGCCCTGTGTCGTGTAAGCATGTCGCGTGTGTGTTAGCCTGTGCCTTCGTGTGCGAGTGTGAAGACGTATCTGTCGTTTCATATCATGGCCTGGATCACCATTCTGCCTTTGACGTGGTGAATGTAGGAGCTCTGCTTGTCGGCCAGGCTCTGAGTGACCATTGTCTCATCGTCACTGGCGTTGGGCTCCTCTTTCACCCGGATGACTCCGCGGTGAGTGTCCCGTCGTGGCTCGGTGGGCGAAGCGGAGGCGTTGCTGTCTGGGCTGTGCTTCCTGATGACTCCACCAGAGGGCGAGCTGTCCTCCTGCATGGCCTGGTCCTGAAAATCCTCTCCTTCTTCCTCTTCTGACTCCTGCAGGTGAACGTTTGGCTGACGAAGCTGCTCGATCGATTTGGAAAGCATCTATGGGAGAGAGAAACGCGTCAATGAGCCGCTTATTGTCCCTGTGCCAATTCAGGCAACGCAAACGCCGCCATTTACCAGAGTTGGAACTCATTCACAAAACGGAATAACAGCCAAACAGTGAGCTTCATATAAATACATCCCACATCAAGTAAATATAGTCGCTGTGTCCTGGAATTAGTAAAAGACTTTTTATATCTCCCACTAAAGCCTGTGAGCGTATGTAAAATTACTCAGGTGCCCTATTTAGCGCAGGTAAAACATTCAGTTATTAAACCAGAAAGCTAATCCTTAATTTCACAGTATTCATGACCTCATTTCCCTCAGATATCATTTATTACTGCTAGCTACAACAGATTAGGGTTAGAGACCGTCCAAAGAGAGATTATTTACTTGTTATTAATTAGTTAGAATAATTAGGAGTCGCTTCCAGTCAATTCACATGATTTTTGTGGTGCAAACTGAATTCAGCTCTGGAACAAATCGCAGGGTCAGTTAAATAATGCTCATTTGTAGCATCTGTTCAGTTATTTATATATATATTTATATATTCATTT
>NW_025048716.1:0-4389 GCF_018831695.1 Puntigrus tetrazona
TATTACTCCAATCTTCAGCGTCACATGATATTATTGCAGAATATATATTATTAGAACTTTAAATAAATATTTTCGATTTTAATATATTTTAAAATGTAATTTATTCTTTATTATTACTCCAATCTTCAGCGTCACATGATCCAGAAATCATTCTCTAAACGGCTTATATTGTGCTGAAAAACCTTTCTTATCATTAAGGTTGAAAACACTTGATGCGTCCTTTTTGCATTAATGCCAAGCTTCCTGTTAATCGTTCCAGCAGGTGGCGCGCTTACCTCACAGCGCCCAAGCAGCCCCGTTTCCTGTAGCCTGGACCAAACACTCTGAATGCGCCCGGCGTGTTCGGGATGAATGTTTGTGTTCCCACATATGCACTGGTGCTTCAGCATGAAGGTGTCGTACACCAGCCCTGCGGAGAGAGGGAGGAGGTCATTGCAAATAAAAGTCTAGCAAGCCTATCAATCCCCGCGACGGTCTCAAATGCTATTAAACAGTTTAATCTGCTATGCATATTGCCTTTTAGATCAATTCTCCAATCTGTGACTGAGCAGTGTACCTGTTGTGAAGAGATGCTTAATGGGAACCTCGTTCAGAGGCGCTCCTTTAAGACTAGAAGTGACGGGGGACGACTGTGCCCTTCCCAGGGGTCTGTGGGGCATTCCTGTGATGGATAGAGATGCCTGGAACACATTCAGTTGCTGCACATGCTGCTGGTCCAAATACTGTGGAAAGAGCACACAAACATCAAGAGTTCAATGCTTTTCAACAGCTCACTTTGATTCGGTTCTGTTCAACACAGTTTTAATCAGTTCAGCAGTTTCCTGTTCTGTTCATTTCGGTTTATTTTATTTTAGTTTGGCTAAAAGAATAAGCATTTCTTTCAGTTCTGCTTAATTTAACTGAGTAATAATAATATGAATAATATGAATAATATCATAATAATACATTTTAGCTGGGCTTCATTTTCTTTGCAATTAACTAGTTTTAATGTAATTCAGTTCACTAAACTTTTTTTTTTAACTTTTGGTTTTTGTTTTGTGTTTGAAAAGAGCTCCAGTCAAGATCATTTTCAGTATTTAAAATAAAATTGAATAATAATGAAAGGAGCCAGATGAAGTAAATCGATGAAATAAAATTAGAATTTCATTTCATTATTTTCTATTTTTCTAAGTTTCTAAAAACTTAAACTTACACAACAATGTGGCCCTGGTAATTGGCTAAGTTTAAGTTTAAGCTGTAAATAAAATGACAAAAAATAAAATAAAATGAAACATATATAAATGTAAAAATATATATATTTTATTACATTTTTCATAAAAACCTTACAAAACATACACAACAATATTGCCTTGGCAATTAGCTGAAATATATTTAAATAGTAGTGAATAAAATGACTACATTTTAAATGATAATAAGTTTGTATAACCAACTAAAACATTAATATAAATTCTTAATTAAATAGAAATATAAAACCCTAATTAATAAAACTGTCAAAACTGCTAAAATTAAAAAGAAAACTGCTAAAAAAAATACAAAAAAACTTAAACATGAAAAAAAGCCAATTCAAAATATTATTGAACACTGTAATCATATATAAATAATACTAAAATAACACTGGAGTGTGCAAAGAGTAAGTTAAGATCACAGCAGACTAAACATCAGTCCAAGCACACGGTCTGGACCATCTCACTAAAGAAACTCAGCAAACATTTGCCAAAAATCTACTCAAAAGTCTCCAGCAGTAAACAGCCTCTGAGCCTGTTCTATATCAGATTTAGCGGAGTGAATGTGTGTGTGTGTGTGTGTGTGTGTGTGAGCAGCGAGACAGCCGCTGATGCAGGACAACGTGCGCTGGAAGCACATGCGAGATTATGGGATTCATACAAGTTGTTCTTTTTTTTCTTTCTTGCACGCGACGTCGAGGAAAAAGGTATGCCAGCACACCCAAATTTTCACATTTCCCTTTTTCATGCCAACTCCCTCCGCTAAAGCCATGCGGCATCACTATGCACTATGCACCTCGCTCACTATGGCAGGTGACGGGGGCTCAATTTGTATTCAAGACACCCCGTCAGACAAGCAGAGGCATTCACACACACAAGGACGGAGGTGGGGGTGTTTAAATGAGAAGGAAAGGCCAGCTAGGGTCTGTGACCGACCGAAGTGTATCGCTGCTTCAGCGGCGACTGTGTGTCACCACACAACAGACACACACAAACACACACTGCGGCGTGTCACGTCACCCCGGTGGGCTGTGATTGGGTGTGAAGTGCAGGGCAGTGAAGGCGGGCGGGGTCTGGAGGAGGAGATGAATCACCAAGGAGAGATGAGTCAGAGACGGTCCATTCACGGGGGAGTATATGTGTAGATATGTGTGTGTGTGTGTGTGTGTGTGTGTGTGTGTGAGAGAGAGAGAGTGTCTGCTGCTGTGCGTGGAGGATGCAGTCTGAATTCTAATGCCATGCTCTTTTGAAATTTTTTCTCAATGATTGCAGGCAGAGCGAGCGAGCGCGAGTGAGGAGGAGGAGGGTGTTTTTTCAATAACTCTCTCTCTCCTGCTCATTCACTCTCACTCATTCATTTGTTTTTCCTTCCTCCCTCCCTCACAACGGCAGTGCGTGTTTGTGGGGTCTGTGTTAAGATCAAATTGAGCTCTTTTGGAGGATCAAATCTGCCTGGATGTCATGCAAATGAATGGGCTGCAATACATAACGGCATGAATCACTGCAGTGGCGCTTTCGTTATATATTATACGAACAGAACGAGAACGAGAACTGAGAGATCGAAATAAGGCACATTTTTCAACAGATGAATTGTTTCATAAAATTACACACGCACAAGGCAAGAAAAACCTTCCGTATAGTGAGCATTATTAACAGTTCAGTCAAAATAATACTTACTAAGGCATCGCTTTAATGGTAAAAAAACTAAACAAAACATGGTAATATCAAGGTACTTTTAACAGGACTGAGTTATTATTAACTTAAATGAAAAACGTGAAATAAGATATAAATATTAGATGAAAAGATGCAAACATTAACGCTGAACTAGTGCTGTCAATTGATTAATCACATAACAAATGTTTTTGTTTACATAATACATGTGTGTATGCTGTTTTGTGTATATATTTTATCTACATATAAATACACACACAAATGTATATGTTTAAGAAAAATATGTCATGCTTATTTTTTCATATATATGTATGTATATTTACACACACACATTTCTATATAATATAAATATATACTTGTAAATACATATTTTTCAAAATATATATTGTGTGTGTATTTATATATACATAATGCATATAAACAGCACACACGCACGCACACACATATATTATGCAAACAAAAACTTATTATTATTTTGGACTAATAGAAATAACCATTTGACAGCACTACGCTGAAAAAAAAAAAGATATAAGAATAAACATGACATAAGCATTAATACATTAATAATTATTCAAATTAAAATGAAGACTGAAAATATAAATATAAACCGTATTAGAATACAAATCATATTAGATCTTATATATAAAATATAACATTACCATGTTAAACTGATACTATGGTATTTAAAGGAATGCCATGATATTACTATAAGAGAACTGTATAACCATTGTGCCAAATCCAAAATTCAGCAATACAATAGAAATTTTTTACAAGATAAGAATAAACCTACTCAGTAACGTTTTAAAGAGAACAATAGTGCAGTGCATGTATCGGATGGTAAAACCACAATACATTTTTTTTGCAAGATAAGAATAAATCTGCTTAAATGCAGCTCTTCGAAAATGAGCTCTTTAACACTTCCTGAACACTACTGGCACCACGAAGCTAAGAAGTGTTTTTTTTTACATGGCTGCTTACTTGTTCAAGTTACAAAAGCTTCCTCTGCTTGCTATATGCTAGAGATTCATATTAAAGTTTAATAATTTGGGAAAAGAGTTTGTTAAAATCCCCAACTACATATGAGCAATAGTAATACCTCAAGGCTAAATGCCTAAGCAAGCAACACTAACTAGACAAACTTTAGCTCTCGGAGGAACCCCCACCATCGCTCCCAAGTCAATTTCATTGCGTCTTCCTATCTAGCAATTATTTATGTGTCTCTCTTCCCCTCTTCTCACCCGCTCCCCTCCTGCCTCCAGTAGTGAGTCACCGGTGGGAGGAAGAGAAGAGAGCAATCTTCCTCTTTAATCCCTCCTTTTCAGGGGGCGAAAAAGCTGCAAACGCTCTGGTTGAGAGGGATACCCTCGATCTCCAGTCAGCAAGCCCCCGCATGTTCGTCCCAACACTCATCAGGAACTTGCCTACGCACTTAAGCTCTCGAAAAGTGCAGCGACAGAGCCATCAGAAAGACATTAGATGCATCTTAAAAGTCAAA
>NW_025048717.1:0-7739 GCF_018831695.1 Puntigrus tetrazona
AAAAAAAAAAAAAATCCATCTCGTTTCAGAACAAATGACGTTAAGCTGTGTTACGTAGCATAGGTTTTGTGCACTGTGACTCATGCAGTCACTACGCCGCTTTTCATAACTGAAAGTTGCTCAACTCTAAAGCCAACGAATGTTTCTAAATGCGTTGACAGCTTTGCATGTTGCGCAAAATAGAACGGGATGGGAAAAGACGACAAAGGGGGAAAATATGGAAAGCACGATAACCAAATGGTAAACAACAGTATTTTAGAACGACAGTGAGTCTTAGAAGTTCAAGAAATTAAAGAACTATGCAAAATGCATGTTGGCAGCTCTGTAAATTTCTTTAGAGGTGAAGTGTGTAATTTTTTCTATTTAAAATAGCAATGCCACATCCTTGGCGTGGGGCTAGCAGACAAATGGCAGGCGGAGGCAAGTTCAGGAAACCTTGTTAAAAAATAGCCATTATAATTTGTTGCAACTGACGTTCGAGTTTGATTGACAGGCGATCTGACCAATCATAAAAGCCACTCCGCCATCTTGCCCAACAAACAAATCGGTCAGGAGAGTAGATTAACTGAACTTGAAATGGATTGATCTCTATCGTTTCTAATAAAATACGTCCTGATGTTCACTCGTGTTTTAAGTAAATATACAGACAACATGCTGTCTTGTGTGTCGGTGTGTTGTCCGTGACCTCTTTGCTCCGCGATGTATCTTTTACTGCGTGAGAACATGATGAGTGACACGAGAGCAGCAAGGCTTGCTAGACATAGCACCAGTAACTAAGGAGGGCGGGTTTTTGCAAAGGGTCAATTCCGTGGAACTAATAGCACAGAAAAGACCAAAACATTCAGTATAAGAAAATATATAATTTCTCACCTGGCCATAGGGAGCGCCCTCTTCATCGCATTCCCTAAGTTCAATAGCTTCGTCTTCATCGTCTTCCTCCTCCAAATCACTTTCTGTGCTTTCTCCCTTCAACGGAACCAGACGTTCCGAAGGGGGTGTGGTTTCGCCGGAGCTCTCTTTCTGTAGCCCCTCCCTTATGTGATCAAGCCCCTCCCCCCGCTCATCCTGCATCTCTGCGGTTTCTGTAAGCTCCTCCTCTGTCTCCTCTGGGTGCGTGGGAGGCTGCCTTGGAAGTTCAGCCCCTTTGGAAAGGATCTGAAAAGAGGTGGAGCTTGTTAGCATTTGCTTGCTAAATAGCTCGAACGACATCAAATATCTGATCCATATACCTTATTTAGCTGGTAGTGTTTCTGTTTCTCGAGGAAGTGCTGGTGCTGCTGTTGCATTACGAGGTGCTGCAGGGCCTGTGGTGTTTGCGGCAGCGGCGCTGATTGGGTACGGCTCAGCGGCCTGTGCCTAGGCAACTTGTTCACTGTACGCATGTTGTTGGACACCCGCTCACCCGTTACCAGCGGAGATTGTCCGTACATGGGAACTGCGAGATAAAGATCAAGATAAAGAGTTTAAGCTGTTATACCTACACATCAACCTGTGTATTGTAGTACAGAGACTTTTGGCATTCCTTGTTAGCACACTACAGACCTGACCTGTATCATTTTAAATGTACTCAGCGGAATTACTTGAATGTAGATTGTTCTAGCGATGCAAGTTTAATTTTGCACATGTTTTTTTTTTTCTCATGATGGACATTACATAAATAGTTTTAGTTTTCAACTTGTGGTGGAGCAACACTTTAAAGAGAATTTTGCAGATCAAATTAAAATCAGTCCAATTGTTAAAATATTAAAATACTACCTAAATATTTCATCTGGCTTAAATTGATTTAAGAGTACTAAGAAATGTCAAAGCAACACGAGAGTGCATTTGTATGTGCATTACGGGTGGGTGAAATGACCAAAAAAAAAAAAAAATCACAATTTCAGTCATTTTATTTTATATATATTCAATATAGTTACTTTTGCTTTAAATAAGTTCTTTATAATATCAAATTTTTTAATTTAACAAATATAAAATATACCCGACAAACAAAAAGCTACACTCAAGCTCACTGAAGACAAGTAAACATCTGGTAATTAAATAACAATAAAAAACTATTACAACCAATAGGAAAACATATGCAATAGAACAAATAAATAAGACACTTTACATCAAATGTATAAAAACGGAACATTCCCCACTGTGTAAATTAAATATATATATTTCTTATTAAAGTTACAAAAGTGATTTAGTCACGATCAGAGAGATTTTCTCTCTTTTGCTGTTTAATTTAACATGAATGATGCAAACATTAGACTGCTGTCACTTTAAGAGCTGTCTGGATAGAATATACTATTACATGTTTTCTTTCTCAGTTGTTCGCTTCCGCTTAAAACCTAAATTACTCTGCTTGCATGGATACACAGGCATTTTAACACATATAAGTGTATTCAAGGTCTGTAAAGAGACAAAAATGACTCCATTTAATACTCTTTAATAATCTATGAGCACCATCTTCATGTGCGTGCCTCTTTGACAGTGCTCAGAAAGTCTCTCAGTGCACGCATATGGAAAATGAGTTCTCTTTCGCTGCTGACTGCATTTCAACAGCTTAAAGTCACTTGTTTTTAAACAGCAATGCTAAAAACGGATGTAAACAATACATTTTTGTGACCGCATAGCACAACAACATCACATGAATGTGTAACAGTGATAGAGAAACTAGTTGAAAATCTTTACCAGTTGACACATTTGTACCAGTTAATCGTGTCTACTGGTATATCGCCCCGGCCCTTATCTTCCTTCTTTAAGGCACTGACGACTAAACATTTACATCCAACACATTTACATTTATGCCTTTCCACCTTATTACTGTGTATTCAGGGTAACCTGACCGTATAGTATAAATTTAAGTGTACCTGCGAGAAGTGCGCTCTGTTGTCGAGCCTGCTCCAGCAGCAGGACGTGCTGGAGCAGCGAGGAATGGCTACTGTGGCTATTAGAAGCGGAAGGGGGCTCAGGGTCATGGGGTGCAACGGTAGGAAGGCCAGTCGGCAGAGACGATGTGCTGATGAACTTCCCTGTCAGTGGCCCACCTTGCCGCAAACTCTGGATTGTCTGCCGCTCTGCCTCCTGCTGGGCACTGAGTTTCTGAGGAGCCTAAAGTAGAGGAAAAGAGAATGAGAATCTGTCCTGCAGACTTGGGAACGCTAAGCTGCTTAAAGCTGGAACCAAGGTTCCAAAGCCTACAAGGCTGTTTTTGCTTGGTCCAAAACAGAACCAGTTTAATTCCATCCCCTTCTAATGCCGCGCTGCTCTGCTTTCACATTATGCTTTCGGGTCACCACTGCGAGAGCTTGTTTTAAACCAGAGGTGTCCGATCCAGTTCTTTGGAGGGCCAATGTCCTGCAGAGCGTAATATTCAAATTTCAAGTAACTCCGAAGATAATGATTAGCTGGTTCAGGTGCGATTAATTAGGACTGAAGGTTAACACTGCAGGACAGTGGCCTTTTCAGAGAAGGACTGTACTACTATAATTGTGACCAGGAGTGTGCAAAGATGCAAATTAGGCATAATCAAAAGCGGTTCGCTTCTGCAATTTTGGACAAGAAGCATTCAAACCAACTGTTTCTGAGAATGGACTAGGGTTTAGATCAATGGTGTGCATCTTCTGAAAAACACTTTCGCATCAATCAAACTCTTGAGTCCAGACCAAAAGCTCTAGTGTAAAAGCATCCTAATGATCTAGCAGGCCCACTAGGGTTCAGCCTACACCACTCGCTAACTCTGAATCACCATCACGAAGCCACCAGGCTTTAGCTGAGGACACTCACCGTGATGTGCGCGTTGGCAGGCAGTCCAAGTGAGATGTTGGGCAGAGATGGAGAGGTGTAGAGGCTAAGGGGACTCGGTGTCCCATCTCCAGTCAAAGACTGATGCAGAGAACGCAACTGCTGCCGAAACAGAAAAAGAGAGAAAGACATGAGTCCCAGAGGACAAACAGCAGACCTATATTTCAGGATGTACACTTCAAACAGCACAAAGAATCCGTTTTATCTCAGGAAGGCATCCCAGACAAGGAGTTTCGGCTCGACTTGATCACTTGAAAGCATGCTTCTTTGGAAATCCTTACTAAGTTGTGACGAGCAAAGCAGCATGTGGGAATGGATTGCCTGTATCTGGGTCTGGATGAGCGCCACTTGAAGCAGACAACACTTCCAGTTGCCACGTTAAAGAAATGAGCTAAGCAGTCATAAGGATAATTAAAATGTTTGCTTTTTCGAATGTCTAAAGACTGAAAAAATGTCCCAAAAGAAAGCTATGTGAGAAATACGGAGGTGTTTGTGAGTACTGCTAATCCCATCATCTGACCCTATACTTGGAGCGCAGCCATTTTCAAAGCCAAAGAACAAAAACTAATGGATCTGCTTTACAAGGCAACGTTTATTCATCCCCGAAGACCCAATTTAAGCCTTTCATTACAAGTTGTTCGTACAATGTACGTCATTCTCACTCTGACTCAAAGGTTGCACTAAGAAAAGACGAGGAAGAAAAAGACAAAGCGGACATTCCGTGGCAGAGCGCCCTACCTGCAGCAGAGATGATGTCAGCATTCTGTTCTCCTTTGCATTTATCCATTGCTTCTCTCGAGGTTGTACTGCTAGGCTACAGAGGCTCTGGAATAGCAATCTAAGACTATTTTTGGGGAGTGGTACGCAGCCTCTGCATGCCAGACAGAGCTAATGAGGTGATTCTTAAGTCATCTCCATTGGCGCCCATTTGAAGGGATTTTTTTCTTTTTTGACAAACTTTATTTCTGTTCTCTTTGACAAACTCCAGCACGTTTCATCCTCTATCAAATACACCGGCAATAACGTAGCATACTTAAAGATACTGTATAAAGTGATGATAAAAATAAACCTTTCTACCTTTTAGAAAACACAGAACATAGTCAAGACTCAACACATTATGAACCAGTAGCAGAACTGTTTCAGGAAGAAAGTGAATGAAATTAATATATGTATATGTGTGTGTGTGTGTGTCCGTAGAGGGTTGATGCTAATAAGCAAGTTACAACTATTTAATAGTGAGAATTCATCCCTAAAGTAAAGTGCTGCCATGTTTTTTTTTTTTGCATTTAATATTCTGGACATCTTAAATTAAACACAAACTGGCTCATTCAAATTCAGCATTCATATAGCTTCAAGCCCTTTGTGTCATGAGCACATACAATTTCATTCTCCCTGGCTCTCAAGGTTAAGGTGATCCTCAAGGCTAGCTACTTAGCATGCAGAGTTGACCCCAAGCAGCTTCCTGCTGTCCATCCCGAGCAGCTGTGGTCATTCTTGAGCCTCCAGATACAACTCACTGCAAGGCTGACTCTCAGAACATGTGTTTTTTTTTCGGGATTAGCATACCAGTGTTATCCCAGGCCATCACAAGGCTCCGTACGATAGATTGTTTCCATAGAAACAGTGTCATTATCAAGGTGAAGCCAATTTATTGTGTCTTTTTTCATCTCTAACCTATTGAGAAGCGAGGGGAGTGTGAGAGCAGAAGAGAGGGAAACGTGTAGGGGGTAAGTCTCTCACCTCAGCGTGGATGTTTGGGACGGATCCGCTGGAGCCATTCTCGGCAATGGCACAGTTAGAGCTGTTCGGAGAACTGGGACCCGAGCCAGGAGCACTGCTGCACATAGAGGACACTGAAACACACACACACACACGGATTTCAACAATCACATTTTAGCTGCATCGTTAGAAAATAGAGCTGATGATTTCACAATATTTTGTGATTGATTAAACCATTTTTAATGTATCAGCAGGATGTTAAACTGTTCCCTTCCCCCGAGCTGCAGTAATATTAACAGCACAGAAATCACACAATAACTATGTTTTCATTACTGTTTGCAAGTCTTCACACATCTGACAGCAGTGTTTTACAAATGCGAGAGAGAATGTGCTTGAGAAACAGTTTAGAGAGCAGAATTCAATCTACATATAAAATATTACTCACAAATTATTGGTCACTTTCTAAACAATAAAAGTATAGTGCATCTACTATTACATACAAACAAATACTTTGTTTATATTTTTATCTTTACATTTTTTTAATTTAAATATATTTAAATGCCCTTATTCATTAAGACAAAGGATGCTTTCAAAGAAAGATCATCATACGTCCCTAATATATAAAAAAAAAAAAAAGAGTAGTTTTTGGTTCAAACCTGTTTAAATAACCTGTTCTAATACTCACAGGGTTATGCAAACTGTTCTGCATTCGTAGATATGGTTTACCTGAGATCTCAATCGCCCTTTTCTTGAAGGTGCTGATCACAGTACCATCTTTCCGTCTAAGAAGTGGGCTGCTCCTCCTCTCAGCCACCTTCTGTTTTAACCGTGAACGTACCTTCAGATTGGGTTCAGAGGCTGAACAGAAGAGAGACAGAAAAAGATTCAACTACTTAAAGTAACAGCAAACCCAGCGTGATTTGAGATATCACCTACAGGGTTTGTGTTGCAAAGCAAAGTTGACTACTGTATATACGCTCAGGGGCTTGTTCCGAGCGATTACAATAGTGATGTTTCACTTATTAAGCCACACTAATGAGGGTTTGCATCTTTCGATATTGTGCATCAGGACCATGGACAGCAACGGCCAGTCCTTTCCCACTTCTCTTTCTCTCATACGCTCACAAACTGAGCTATAGATAAAAAAAAGTTATATTTACAGCGTGTTGATTTTATCTCTTGTTGATTCCGGAGATGCCGGTCCGAATTAAACTAATTGAAGTAAAAAGGGATTTGAAAGAGGAAAAAAAAGAAAGAAATTGGGGCAATTATCCAAACAGGCTGTGTGTAAAGCGGCTTGACCGAGCCCTACGTGTTTTTCTGGGCCTGTTTGTGCGTCACAGCCACACTGGGCATATAGAGCAGAAAGGACTTTAGCCGCTAATGCTATCAGTGACTTTAGTGTGGATTTAATTAGATTTAAAATAAAAGTGTGAGACGTGGGGGAGGGGACAGGATGGAAAGACACACACTAACTGAGGGCACATTATGTAAGGAGATTGCTTTGGTGTTGCCATAACAGTGGTAATACAGAGTAACCGCTTCACCCACGGTAACAGACCCGTCTGAGATTACTTTATCAGTGTGCTGAAGTCCAAGCTAGAGGGCACGTGTGTGTGTGTGAGTCCTCCTATCCTCCGGATGGTGTATGTGTGTCAGTTCTATTATAGAGAGCTTTATAAAGCAGCGTGGGTGTGACAGTTTAAAAGATAGCAGTGTGTAAAAAGCAGATAGCAGATATGCGTGTGTGTGTGTGTGTGTGTGTGTGTGTGTGTGTGTGCGCGTGTGTTTCAGGGAACAAACTCACTGAATCTGTGTGGGAGTTTTGGAGTATGGCTGGCGGCTATGAGAGTGAACAGCAGATGACCAGCAGTACTTTGAAAAAAAAAAAACCCTCACAAATATAGTCGAAAACATGTCAGGAATGATTTGAGACGACGTTTGAGGTGGCTATCGGTATTTGAATCTCTCATAAACAGGCTAAACTGTGTTTCACTTTAAACCTCAGAATGGCAGCAGGTTGTGTGAGAATTAAATTGTGAGGTAGACAATAACAGATAGAATTAACTTTCCTATGAAAACTATTTTATCACTAATGTATATATACATACACACACACACACACACACACACACGCACACACACAATTTTAGTGCTATCAATCAATCACATGCAAAATAAGTTTTTGCTTACATTATATATTTGTATATAATGTGTATATTTATTATGTA
>NW_025048718.1:0-6143 GCF_018831695.1 Puntigrus tetrazona
TAATAATAATGTCTTAACTACAAGTGAGAAAACAAATCAATCAAATACCACAGCCAATCAGAAGTGTGTGTGGGCGGAGCCTTTCTGGCAGTGAACAGCACTTGAGCTTTGGCAAGTTACTATGAGCACGTACACAGAGGTTTTGCTGTCATTCAGAGGCTTTTGACAAAACAGCATTTGACAGCAGCAGATGAAATGCTAAGTTCACTAGGAGAGCAACACTTAACTAGCTAATCTCTCTCTCTCTCACACCCACACCTCATAAGCGTAATGGTTTTTATGTTGTACAAACTGTGTGTGTTATTGTACCCCTCATAGAAACCTAGGCATTTTTAGATTTTCAAAACAACTCTGTATGATTTAGAAGCGTTTAATAGTGGGGACATGAGGTAATATCCTGAAAAATCACCTTCACCTTGTCATACCTACAGTCATTATACAAACTCATGTCCTGAAGTGTCACAAAAACTCACACTCACGGACACACACACTCTCTGCGCTCCAGCTGGCCAGAGTAAACTGTGGCTCATTTCCAGTCAACAGCATCACAACGGCTTCACCTCTAAGTGAATAATTATACAGTACAAGCAGCACCAGCTTCCTCTGATTCTTTCACGCAACACAAGAACATCACCAAAACAGAGCTGCTATTTCTAATTTGCAGGAGGAGTGATAATATAACTAGATGATATGTTGTTATATACTCCAAACAGAGCCTTCATCTTCTCCAGTGTCACTTCAGATACTTCAAAAGAAGGAGAGTGTTGTGTGAAGCACCTGTTTTGCGCAGAGGAAAGTCGTCTTTGGAGTCGTAGACGCCCATGGTAGGATGGTTATAAGTACTGATGGCAGTCTGAGGAGGAGAGCTCTGATCCAAAGAACTGTGCTGAGTTTTCCTGCACAGAAAAAGCAGACAGACAGTGAGCAATGGAAAAACCAAACAAAATGAACAGATAAGGATTCAGTCTCTCCAGCTTTATCATCAGAATAAAGCTCAACCACGTCAATAGCTATAGTTATGCACTGCTGTGAGTTAGAGTTAAGGTTATGCAACATTGACTGCATTTCCAGCACTTTCCCCATCTTTATGATCCACCTGACACATTAAAGCTAGAAACACAGCACAGCAGTGCTTTAATTTCAGCACAGGATTGTATGCGGGAATTGCGCCTAATTTAAACCAATTCCAAAAGTTTACCTTATATAATGAGAGAAATTCCCGCACAAATCTATTTTCATGTACATCTCAGATCAAATTAGGAAATATATCCACAAAAGTGGAAAAAAGAAAACAGTCTGTCTTTATTTCAGAAATAAATTCCACAAACAGCGCAAGTCTGTAGTGGATCAGCATCTTTCTGTGGCCTGCGGCAAACTAATTTTATTCACACAAGGCTGCGTGACACTCTCTTATCTTCTAAAAACTACTACTGCACCTCAAGGCTCAGTACTAGGGACGTTACTTTTCACGATTTACATTTTACCTCTGGGAGATATAATCAGGAGACATTGTGTTAGCTTTCACTGTTATGCTGATGATACTCAGCTCTATATTTCTGTGTCCTGGTGAAACACACCGAATTGAGAAACTAATGGAATACATAGCTAATAATAAAAAGTGGATGATGCTTTTTCTCTCAACGTCAAATGCAGAAATGTTAATTTATGTCTTTATGACCTTGAGGTTAGATTATTGTAATGCTTTATTGGGTGGTTGTTCTGCACGCTCGATAAATAAACTTCAGCTAGTTCAAAATGCAGCAGCTAGAGTATAGATTTAAAAATATTGTTTATTACTTATAAAGCCCTAGAATATCAAAATCAACTGCAGGCAGCAGATCCTTTTCCTATTTAGCACCCAAACTCTGGAACAATCTCCCTAACACTGTTTGGGAGGCAGACACACTCTGTAAATTTAATCTAGATTAAAGACCTCTTAAAAATTAAAGATCTCTTTAACCTGGCTTACACTTAACACACTAATATGCTTCTATTATTCGAATTTATAAAACGATTGTTAGGCTGCATTAAACAGATCAGCTGGAACCAGGAACACTCCCCATAACACACAATATACCCGGTACTTTGTAAAAAGAATTGCGTCTATGCTAATATTAGCCTATTTCTTTTGTATTCTGTTTCTCGGTTCATATCCAGATCAGATGGTGGATCAGCACCAAAAGATGACATTTATCAGAAACGTGAATGCATAGATGAGCCTGTGGTTAGATCACGGGAACCAGACAAACACACACACAATAAGTTTTTTACACAATCTGACATAACGGCGTTTAAAATTGAACTGGAAACTAAGTGCTGGTTCATCTGATCAGAGGAGAACTGGCCCTGACTGAGCCTGACTGAGATTCTCCCAAGGCTTTTTTTTCTCCTTTCTGTCACGGATGGACTTTTGGTTCTTTGCCGCTGTTGCCTCTGTCTGCCTTAATTATCTTGGCTCTTCCAAGCTTGGTAATGTATGTGAATAGTGGCCATTATTTTGAAGGTCCACAAATATATTTCCACAAGTTCTGTGATGTAAAACTAACCTATATGCCTTCAGGGGGTTATCACATGACCCCTGAAGCCCATCAAAGATTTTGTAACAAAAATATTACTAGTTTTAAAATAATAACCTCCGGTTGTTTTCCTCAAGGGTTTAGTGCTTTGATACAATCTGTGCTGTTAAAAGCGCTATATAAATAAAAGCGATTGATTGATTGATTGAGACCACCACGTTCTGGCTTCTTGACTCGATGTATGATGCAACCTATGAACGTTGAGTCAAGCATTCATAAATAGTTTTAATACAGTTCCTAATGTAAATTTAGAGGAGAGCATGACACATTTTGTTAATCTGTTTTAAAAACCACCATACATTACAATCAGTAGACATAAATAAATAAAGGGGGGAATTCCCTCCCAGATTAAAAAACTAAATTCAAGGCCCTGCACAGGTCTGCTGAACGGTCTCTAAAATCAATGTTTCCATCCATTTGCACTAACACTAAATGTTCTTAGATCTTTGATGCTTCTTACCCATACCAGTAGCGTGGGTTGTTGGAGATGCAGTGGTTGAGACTGCGCTGAGCGAGTGCTTTCTTTTTATTCAGAACAAACTCCTGCAGACGCATCTTCACCTCTGTGCTGGCCACTGCACCTGTTCATAGCAGAGATCAGGGTTTACTAAAACTCAAATGTCAAAGGAGTCAAACGAAACTGCTGATCTCAGCTTTCACATTATTTCTTACTTAGAAGTAAAAAAAACAAAAAAAAACAAACAAACAATGAACTCACTCTCCTGGCCACGTTCTTTGTTCTTGAGGAGCTGAAGCTTTTGTTCCCGTTGCTGTTTCTCCAGCTCCTGTTCCAGCCGGTGCTGCTCCATCTTTCTCTGATGCTCTAGCAGCTCCTGCTGATGCTTGAGGGCCAGGAGCTCCTGCTGATGCTGGTGAGAGAAACAAGCACACAGGTTAACAGCTGGCTCATGTGGGTAAGCGGTTAAAGCTGAGGGATAATATTTGTCAGGTGTTGAAAGTTTATTGCATTGCTTCCTCATATTCAGGCAGATTTTTGTTTCCGTGTTTGGTTGCCCCACAAATGGCTAATCCTAACCCTAATCAGCAAACCTCACTTGGTCAGTAGAGTATTAAACACTAGTGTATGTACAATGGGCAAAGAACATGACTGTGGGCCGCCCAACCGCTTCCCAGCTCACAGAGTCAACAAAATTGAGCCATGTTTTCTCTTCTTTAGAGAAATTTTTTGCTCAGTAGCAGTGAACTCCTGCCAAATGACTGAAAGTAAAGTTCTTCACAACGTCTGCAGAAATATCACACTACAAGTTTTAAAAGATTATGAGATATAAAGATGTGATTGACACACACCCAGCATCACATGAAGAGCATGAAACACACAACGCATACATGCAGTACATAATCAATGTGCTGTAGGATGTGTGAGCATTTAAGCCTGGTTCAGACTCCATTACGACAGTTTATGTGCCAGATTATAAAATTTTACTCTTTGATGATGGAAAAAATGAAACACGCTACACTAGGCTAAATTGGGTTTGATGCCATGAAGCATCGCAGACTACCATCACACGCTACACAAGATGAAACGATTGAGTCCTGCGTCCTGATGCCCATTATAGTATATGAATCCCCATGACACCCTACGTCCAGCAGATCATGCCAAAATCAGGCTGATAGTGTAGTCTGAGGTGGGCTTTCGTCAGTGCAGCTTCTTAGAAGCTTTCATTAAAAGTGGCTTAAGTGACTAAGCAGTTTTAACCTCTGCAGCCCAGCAGGGCAGGAACCTGACCTTCATGTGCTCCTGTAACTGGGCCTCGTGTTGGCGTGAGAGCTGCTCGTGTTTGTGCTGGAACTCAGCGATGAGGATCTGCCGCTGCAGCTGCTGCTTGTGTTTGAGCGCTAACATCTCCTGCTGCAGCTGCTGCTCCCGCCGGGTCGACTCCAACGTCTGCGTCTGCTCCAGGCGCAGGTCCATAGGGATGGCTGCAGGAGGAACCCTTACAGGCAAAGCAGAACTCAGCTCCACTGAAAACATAAAAACACACTGAGATGAGTGCAGAGACACAACTAACTAGCCCAAAGCAAGACAGATTCGAGACTGACATCAAATCAGATTCAACCACAGAAAACACAACATCAGATCAGAGCCGTGAGGCAGTAAAAAACCCACTGCTGCTGATAAGCATCACGCAAGCAAACACACACAACAAAAGGGACATGTTTTTTGTCCATCTCAGGGATGTCTCTGTCATGACGACTTAACTTTCAGTGCTGATTAATTACAGAAAACTACTGATTAACAAGCAGCAGCACAATCACATAAGAACTTAGTAGCTGTGCTCCCCCCCCAACCCACACACACATAAAGAATAAACAAACACTAAAAATAGAAAAAAAAAAAAAAAAAAAAAAAAAAAAAACACATTCATGAAACAGAGACATTGCCACAGGTTTGATGCAGAATGAAGTTAAGCTCACCACAGGACAAGCAGGTCTCTCTCTCTGTGTGTGTGTGTGTGTGTGTGTGTGTGTTATCGGTGTCTGTTTGTGGTGCAGCTCCTGTCTGCCTCCGCTGCAGTCGCTCACTAACTAATGCTGCTCTGTCAGCGCTCAGAGCGTCTCTGACTCTCATGACATCACAGAACCGGCCCAGAGACAATGCTAACACGCTTTACTCTCATCTGGTATTCTCATCCACTGTTGACACACGTACTGTGCATAAAAACATACACATACACACACACACACACACACACACAGAGTGTTGATGCATGGAATCAGCGGTCATGCAAATTTTTCACTTCAACAACAGCTAAAAGTAATGCCGTTTTCACAAGCTAGCAGATTCATCGTAAATACAATTTTCCTAGTTGGAAATTGGACAGGAATGGCCTCTCAAGTCAACTGGGAAACTGATAATAATTTTGATTCCTGAGTTTACAAGTTGGCCAGCCATAAACTTGGTGGACGAGAGAAACATAGGGCTGTAGAAATGTGTGTTTTATTCCTTTTCCCCACCACAGCATTTACATTGCTTTCTCTTGTTACAGTCATGCACATTTACAAACATAAAGACCATTTGATGCCAATTTTATGTATATTGTATCAAAGCAAGCTGAAAATCTAAATGGTGTGGTGAATGTTTTTATGGTTACTAATGAATGGGATGCTACAATTTATTCAAAATCTGTTGGATATTCACAAAAATATCTTCACTACATTTTGGCTTAAATATGATTCCCCAAAATAAATAAGCTCATTAATGGGCTGTCCTCCATGATACCTGATGTTACTGATAAAAAGGCACAGCACTGCATCAAACTTTTACTTCAGAAGGAAATTTCCAGTGGCATCTGAGACTGTGAAGCAGCGTTCTGTTCCTGTGTGTGAGGAATTAAGTGTCTATATCAGCAGATATCAATAGTTAATATTTGTCATTCAAACTGAGAAACTGAAAACAAAGAGCTCTGGCTTATTTTGTGGCTCATGTTGTTATAATAATATTCACATATTGGAATATTTGTATATTATTATAGGAATTCGTATATTATTATAAGAAAAATAGTAGTATTAGAACAGCCCTCTGTTTGTGCCGCCATTTACTTGTTT
>NW_025048719.1:0-58538 GCF_018831695.1 Puntigrus tetrazona
CTTTCTGGGTCTAAAATTAGAAATAGACTGAAAAAGCTTATTCTGCTTTGGAACTGCAAGAAAAAGCTTTTCTCACTGAGAAACAGCGTTTCTAGCATTTCTAGGCTTGTTTTGAGTTAGTTTGCTCAGAAACACTAAAACAGCATTTCTGCTAAGATAAAGTCAAAAACTAATCAAATTGTGCGTTTTGAGCTCTAATATCACTTTCTGAGTCCAAAAGTAGAAACAGACTG
This sequence comes from Puntigrus tetrazona, assembly GCF_018831695.1. Taxonomy (NCBI): domain Eukaryota; kingdom Metazoa; phylum Chordata; class Actinopteri; order Cypriniformes; family Cyprinidae; genus Puntigrus; species Puntigrus tetrazona. Next base: position 234 of record NW_025048719.1, read on the forward strand.
AAAAAGCTTATTCTGCTTTGGAACTGCAAGAAAAAGCTTTGTCTCACTGAGAAACAACTTTTAAGGTATATCTAGGCTTGTTTTGAGTTAATTTGCTCAGAAACACTAAAACTGCATTTCTGCTCAAAAAGTCAAAAACTAAAGCAAATTGTGCGTTTTGAGCTCTAATATCACTTTCTGGGTCCAAAGTAGAAACAGACTGAAAAAGCTTATTCTGCTTTGGAACTGCAAGAAAAAGCTTTCTCTCACTGAGAAACAGCGTTTCTAGCATTTCTAGGCTTGATTTGAGTTAATTTGCTCAGAAACACTAAAACTGCATTTCTGCTCAAAAAAAGTCAAAAACTAAACAAATTGTGCGTTTTGAGCTCTAATATCACTTTCTGGGTCCAAAAGTAGAAACAGACTGAAAAAGCTTATTCTGCTTTGGAACTGCAAAGAAAAAGCTTTCTCTCACTGAGAAACAGCTTTTCTAGCATTTCTAGGCTTGATTTGAGTTAATTTGCTCAGAAACACTAAAACTGCATTTCTTCTCTCAAAATCAAAACTAAGCAAATTGTGCGTTTTGAGCTCTAATATCACTTTCTGGGTCCAAAAGTAGAGATAGACTGAAAAAGCTTATTCTGCTTTGGAACTGCAAGAAAAAGCTTTTTCTCACTGAGAAACACAGCGTTTCTAGCATTTCTAGGCTTGTTTTGAGTTAATTTGCTCAGAAACACTAAAACAGCATTTCTGCTCAAAAAAGTCAAAAAACTAAGCAAATTGTGCGTTTTGAGCTCTAATATCACTTTCTGGGTCCAAAAGTAGAAATAGACTGAAAAAGCTTATTCTGCTTTGGAACTGCAAGAAAAAGCTTTGTCTCACTGAGAAACAACTTTTCTAAAAGTATATCTAGGCTTGTTTTGAGTTAATTTGCTCAGAAACACTAAAACTGCATTTCTGCTCAAAAAGTCAAAAACTAAGCAAATTGTGCGTTTTGAGCTCTAATATCACTTTCTGGGTCCAAAAGTAGAAACAGACTGAAAAAGCTTATTCTGCTTTGGAACTGCAAGAAAAAGCTTTCTCTCACTGAGAAACAGCTTTTCTAGCATTTCTAGGCTTGATTTGAGTTAATTTGCTCAGAAACACTAAAACTGCATTTCTGCTCAAAAAAGTCAAAAACTAAGCAAATTGTGCGTTTTGAGCTCTAATATCACTTTCTGGGTCAAAAATTAGAAATAGACTGAAAAAGCTTATTCTGCTTTGGAACTGCAAGAAAAAGCTTTTTCTCACTGAGAAACAGCTTTTTCTAGCATTTCTAGGCTTGTTTTGAGTTAATTTGCTCAGAAACACTAAAACTGCATTTCTGCTAAGATAAAGTCAAAAACTAAGCAAATTGTGCGTTTTGAGCTCTAATATCACTTTCTGGGTCTAAAATTAGAAATAGACTGAAAAAGCTTATTCTGCTTTGGAACTGCAAGAAAAAGCTTTCTCTCACTGAGAAACAGCGTTTCTAGCATTTCTAGGCTTGATTTGAGTTAATTTGCTCAGAAACACTAAAACTGCATTTCTGCTCAAAAAATAAAGTCAAAAACTAAGCAAATTGTGCGTTTTGAGCTCTAATATCACTTTCTGGGTCCAAAAGTAGAAACAGACTGAAAAAGCTTATTCTGCTTTGGAACTGCAAGAAAAAGCTTTGTCTCACTGAGAAACAACTTTCTAGCATATCTAGGCATTTTGAGTTAATTTGCTCAGAAACACTAAAACTGCATTTCTGCTCAAAAAAGTCAAAAACTAAAGCAAATTGTGCGTTTTGAGCTCTAATATCACTTTCTGGGTCCAAAAGTAGAAACAGACTGAAAAAGCTTATTCTGCTTTGGAACTGCAAGAAAAAGCTTTTCTCACTGAGAAACAGCTTTTCTAGCATTCTAGGCTTGATTTGAGTTAATTTGCTCAGAAACACTAAAACTGCATTTCTGCTCAAAAAGTCAAAAACTAAGCAAATTGTGCGTTTTGAGCTCTAATATCACTTTCTGGGTCAAAAGTAGAAACAGACTGAAAAAGCTTATTCTGCTTTGGAACTGCAAGAAAAAGCTTTGTCTCACTGAGAAACAACTTTTAAGTATATCTAGGCTTGTTTTGAGTTAATTTGCTCAGAAACACTAAAACTGCATTTCTGCTCAAAAAAAGTCAAAAACTAAGCAAATTGTGCGTTTTGAGCTCTAATATCACTTTCTGGGTCCAAAAGTAGAAACAGACTGAAAAAGCTTATTCTGCTTTGGAACTGCAAGAAAAAGCTTTCTCTCACTGAGAAACAGCTTTTCTAGCATTTCTAGGCTTGATTTGAGTTAATTTGCTCAGAAACACTAAAACTGCATTTCTGCTCAAAAAAGTCAAAAACTAAGCAAATTGTGCGTTTTGAGCTCTAATATCACTTTCTGGGTCCAAAAGTAGAAATAGACTGAAAAAGCTTATTCTGCTTTGGAACTGCAAGAAAAAGCTTTCTCTCACTGAGAAACAGCTTTTCTAGCATTTCTAGGCTTGATTTGAGTTAATTTGCTCAGAAACACTAAAACTGCATTTCTGCTCAAAAACTTCAAAAACTAAAGCAAATTGTGCGTTTTGAGCTCTAATATCACTTTCTGGGTCCAAAAGTAGAAATAGACTGAAAAAGCTTATTCTGCTTTGGAACTGCAAGAAAAAGCTTTTTCTCACTGAGAAACAAGCGTTTCTAGCATTTCTAGGCTTGTTTTGAGTTAATTTGCTCAGAAACACTAAAACTGCATTTCTGCTCAAAAACTTCAAAAACTAAGCAAATTGTGCGTTTTGAGCTCTAATATCACTTTCTGGGTCCAAAAGTAGAAACAGACTGAAAAAGCTTATTCTGCTTTGGAACTGCAAGAAAAAGCTTTTCTCTCACTGAAACAGCGTTTCTAGCATTTCTAGGCTTGATTTGAGGTTAATTTGCTCAGAAACACTAAAACTGCATTTCTGCTCAAAAAGTCAAAAACTAAGCAAATTGTGCGTTTTGAGCTCTAATATCACTTTCTGGGTCCAAAAGTAGAAACAGACTGAAAAAGCTTATTCTGCTTTGGAACTGCAAAGAAAAAGCTTTGTCTCACTGAGAAACAACTTTTAAGCATATCTAGGCTTGTTTTGAGTTAATTTGCTCAGAAACACTAAAACTGCATTTCTGCTCAAAAAAAGTCAAAAACTAAGCAAATTGTGCGTTTTGAGCTCTAATATCACTTTCTGGGTCCAAAATTAGAAATAGACTGAAAAAGCTTATTCTGCTTTGGAACTGCAAGAAAAAGCTTTGTCTCACTGAGAAACAACTTTTTAAGCATTTCTAGGCTTGTTTTGAGTTAATTTGCTCAGAAACACTAAAACTGCATTTCTGCTAAGAAAAAGTCAAAAACTAAGCAAATTGTGCGTTTTGAGCTCTAATATCACTTTCTGGGTCCAAAGTAGAAACAGACTGAAAAAGCTTATTCTGCTTTGGAACTGCAAGAAAAAAAGCATCTCACTGAGAAACAACTTTTCTAGTATATCTAGGCTTGATTTGAGTTAATTTGCTCAGAAACACTAAAACTGCATTTCTGCTCAAAAAAAGTCAAAAACTAAGCAAATTGTGCGTTTTGAGCTCTAATATCACTTTCTGGGTCCAAAAGTAGAAACAGACTGAAAAAGCTTATTCTGCTTTGGAACTGCAAGAAAAAGCTTTGTCTCACTGAGAAACAACGTTTCTAAGGTATATCTAGGCTTGTTTTGAGTTAATTTGCTCAGAAACACTAAAACTGCATTTCTGCTCAAAAAGTCAAAAACTAAGCAAATTGTGCGTTTTGAGCTCTAATATCACTTTCTGGGTCCAAAAAGTAGAAACAGACTGAAAAAGCTTATTCTGCTTTGGAACTGCAAGAAAAAGCTTTGTCTCACTGAGAAACAACTTTTAAGGTATATCTAGGCTTGTTTTGAGTTAATTTGCTCAGAAACACTAAAACAGCATTTCTGCTCAAAAAAGTCAAAAACTAAGCAAATTGTGCGTTTTGAGCTCTAATATCACTTTCTGGGTCCAAAAAGTAGAAACAGACTGAAAAAGCTTATTCTGCTTTGGAACTGCAAGAAAAAGCTTTCTCTCACTGAGAAACAGCTTTTCTAGCATTTCTAGGCTTGATTTGAGTTAATTTGCTCAGAAACACTAAAACTGCATTTCTGCTCAAAAAGTCAAAAACTAAGCAAATTGTGCGTTTTGAGCTCTAATATCACTTTCTGGGTCCAAAAGTAGAAATAGACTGAAAAAGCTTATTCTGCTTTGGAACTGCAAGAAAAAGCTTTTTCTCACTGAGAAACAGCGTTTCTAGCATTTCTAGGCTTGTTTTGAGTTAATTTGCTCAGAAACACTAAAACTGCATTTCTGCTCAAAAAAGTCAAAAACTAAGCAAATTGTGCGTTTTGAGCTCTAATATCACTTTCTGGGTCTAAAAGTAGAAATAGACTGAAAAAGCTTATTCTGCTTTGGAACTGCAAGAAAAAGCTTTTTCTCACTGAGAAACAGCTTTTCTAGCATTTCTAGGCTTGATTTGAGTTAATTTGCTCAGAAACACTAAAACAGCATTTCTGCTAAATAAAGTCAAAAACTAAGCAAATTGTGCGTTTTGAGCTCTAATATCACTTTCTGGGTCTAAAAGTAGAAACAGACTGAAAAAGCTTATTCTGCTTTGGAACTGCAAGAAAAAGCTTTTTCTCACTGAAACAACTTTTCTAGCATTTCTAGGCTTGATTTGAGTTAATTTGCTCAGAAACACTAAAACTGCATTTCTGCTCAAAAAAGTCAAAAACTAAGCAAATTGTGCGTTTTGAGCTCTAATATCACTTTCTGGGTCCAAAAGTAGAAACAGACTGAAAAAGCTTATTCTGCTTTGGAACTGCAAAGAAAAAGCTTTCTCTCACTGAGAAACAGCGTTTCTAGCATTTCTAGGCTTGTTTTGAGTTAATTTGCTCAGAAACACTAAAACTGCATTTCTGCTCAAAAAGTCAAAAACTAAAGCAAATTGTGCGTTTTGAGCTCTAATATCACTTTCTGGGTCTAAAAGTAGAAATAGACTGAAAAAGCTTATTCTGCTTTGGAACTGCAAGAAGAAAAGCTTTGTCTCACTGAGAAACAACTTTTAAAAGTATATCTAGGCTTGTTTTGAGTTAATTTGCTCAGAAACACTAAAAACAGCATTTCTGCTCAGAAAAGTCAAAAACTAAGCAAATTGTGCGTTTTGAGCTCTAATATCACTTTCTGGGTCAAAAGTAGAAACAGACTGAAAAAGCTTATTCTGCTTTGGAACTGCAAGAAAAAGCTTTGTCTCACTGAGAAACAACTTTTCTAGCATATCTAGGCTTGTTTTGAGTTAATTTGCTCAGAAACACTAAAACTGCATTTCTGCTCAAAAAAGTCAAAAACTAAGCAAATTGTGCGTTTGAGCTCTAATATCACTTTCTGGGTCCAAAAGTAGAAACAGACTGAAAAAGCTTATTCTGCTTTGGAACTGCAAGAAAAAGCTTTGTCTCACTGAGAAACAACTTTTAAGGTATATCTAGGCTTGTTTTGAGTTAATTTGCTCAGAAACACTAAAACAGCATTTCTGCTCAAAAAGTCAAAAACTAAGCAAATTGTGCGTTTTGAGCTCTAATATCACTTTCTGGGTCCAAAAGTAGAAACAGACTGAAAAAGCTTATTCTGCTTTGGAACTGCAAGAAAAGCTTTCTCTCACTGAGAAACAGCTTTTCTAGCATTTCTAGGCTTGATTTGAGTTAATTTGCTCAGAAATACTAAAACTGCATTTCTGCTCAAAAAAAGTCAAAAACTAAGCAAATTGTGCGTTTTGAGCTCTAATATCACTTTCTGGGTCCAAAAGTAGAAATAGACTGAAAAAGCTTATTCTGCTTTGGAACTGCAAGAAAAAGCTTTTTCTCACTGAGAAACAGCGTTTCTAGCATTTCTAGGCTTGATTTGAGTTAATTTGCTCAGAAACACTAAAACTGCATTTCTGCTCAAAAACTTCAAAAACTAAGCAAATTGTGCGTTTTGAGCTCTAATATCACTTTCTGGGTCCAAAAGTAGAAACAGACTGAAAAAGCTTATTCTGCTTTGGAACTGCAAGAAAAAGCTTTTTCTCACTGAGAAACAGCGTTTCTAGCATTTCTAGGCTTGATTTGAGTTAATTTGCTCAGAAACACTAAAACTGCATTTCTGCTCAAAAAGTCAAAAACTAAGCAAATTGTGCGTTTTGAGCTCTAATATCACTTTCTGGGTCCAAAAGTAGAAACAGACTGAAAAAGCTTATTCTGCTTTGGAACTGCAAGAAAAAGCTTTCTCTCACTGAGAAACAGCGTTTCTAGCATTTCTAGGCTTGATTTGAGTTAATTTGCTCAGAAACACTAAAACTGCATTTCTGCTCAAAAAAGTCAAAAACTAAGCAAATTGTGCGTTTTGAGCTCTAATATCACTTTCTGGGTCCAAAAGTAGAAACAGACTGAAAAAGCTTATTCTGCTTTGGAACTGCAAGAAAAACTTTCTCTCACTGAGAAACAACTTTTAAGGTATATCTAGGCTTGTTTTGAGTTAATTTGCTCAGAAACACTAAAACTGCATTTCTGCTCAAAAAGTCAAAAACTAAGCAAATTGTGCGTTTTGAGCTCTAATATCACTTTCTGGGTCCAAAAGTAGAAACAGACTGAAAAAGCTTATTCTGCTTTGGAACTGCAAGAAAAAGCTTTCTCTCACTGAGAAACAACTTTCTAGCATTTCTAGGCTTGATTTGAGTTAATTTGCTCAGAAACACTAAAACTGCATTTCTGCTCAAAAAGTCAAAAACTAAGCAAATTGTGCGTTTTGAGCTCTAATATCACTTTCTGGGTCCAAAAGTAGAAACAGACTGAAAAAGCTTATTCTGCTTTGGAACTGCAAGAAAAAGCTTTGTCTCACTGAGAAACAAGCGTTTCTAGCATTTCTAGGCTTGATTTGAGTTAATTTGCTCAGAAACACTAAAACTGCATTTCTGCTCAAAAAAGTCAAAAACTAAGCAAATTGTGCGTTTTGAGCTCTAATATCACTTTCTGGGTCCAAAAGTAGAAACAGACTGAAAAAGCTTATTCTGCTTTGGAACTGCAAGAAAAAGCTTTTTCTCACTGAGAAACAGTGTTTCTAGCATTTCTAGGCTTGTTTTGAGTTCATTTGCTCAGAAACACTAAAACTGCATTTCTGCTCAAAAAGTCAAAAACTAAGCAAATTGTGCGTTTTGAGCTCTAATATCACTTTCTGGGTCCAAAAGTAGAGATAGACTGAAAAAGCTTATTCTGCTTTGGAACTGCAAGAAAAAGCTTTGTCTCACTGAGAAACAGCGTTTCTAGCATTTCTAGGCTTGATTTGAGTTAATTTGTTCAGAAACACTAAAACTGCATTTCTGCTCAAAAAGTCAAAAACTAAGCAAATTGTGCGTTTTGAGCTCTAATATCACTTTCTGGGTCCAAAAGTAGAAACAGACTGAAAAAGCTTATTCTGCTTTGGAACTGCAAGAAAAAGCTTTGTCTCACTGAGAAACAACTTTTTAAAGGTATATCTAGGCTTGTTTTGAGTTAATTTGCTCAGAAACACTAAAACTGCATTTCTGCTCAAAAAGTCAAAAACTAAAGCAAATTGTGCGTTTTGAGCTCTAATATCACTTTCTGGGTCCAAAAGTAGAAACAGACTGAAAAAGCTTATTCTGCTTTGGAACTGCAAGAAAAAGCTTTCTCTCACTGAGAAACAGCTTTTCTAGCATTTCTAGGCTTGATTTGAGTTAATTTGCTCAGAAACACTAAAACTGCATTTCTGCTCAAAAAAGTCAAAAACTAAGCAAATTGTGTGCGTTTTGAGCTCTAATATCACTTTCTGGGTCCAAAAGTAGAAATAGACTGAAAAAGCTTATTCTGCTTTGGAACTGCAAGAAAAAGCTTTTCTCACTGAGAAACAGCTTTTCTAGCATTTCTAGGCTTGTTTTGAGTTAATTTGCTCAGAAACACTAAAACTGCATTTCTGCTCAAAAAGTCAAAAACTAAGCAAATTGTGCGTTTTGAGCTCTAATATCACTTTCTGGGTCCAAAAGTAGAAACAGACTGAAAAAGCTTATTCTGCTTTGGAACTGCAAGAAAAAGCTTTGTCTCACTGAGAAACAACGTTTCTAAGGTATTCTAGGCTTGTTTTGAGTTAATTTGCTCAGAAACACTAAAACTGCATTTCTGCTCAAAAAAGTCAAAAACTAAACAAATTGTGCGTTTTGAGCTCTAATATCACTTTCTGGGTCTAAAAGTAGAAACAGACTGAAAAAGCTTATTCTGCTTTGGAACTGCAAGAAAAAGCTTTCTCTCACTGAGAAACAGCTTTTCTAGCATTTCTAGGCTTGATTTGAGTTAATTTGCTCAGAAACACTAAAACTGCATTTCTGCTCAAAAAGTCAAAAACTAAGCAAATTGTGCGTTTTGAGCTCTAATATCACTTTCTGGGTCAAAAGTAGAAACAGACTGAAAAAGCTTATTCTGCTTTGGAACTGCAAGAAAAAGCTTTCTCTCACTGAGAAACAGCTTTTCTAGCATTTCTAGGCTTGATTTGAGTTAATTTGCTCAGAAACACTAAAACTGCATTTCTGCTCAAAAAAATCAAAAACTAAGCAAATTGTGCGTTTTGAGCTCTAATATCACTTTCTGGGTCCAAAAGTAGAAATAGACTGAAAAAGCTTATTCTGCTTTGGAACTGCAAAGAAAAAGCTTTTTCTCACTGAAACAGCGTTTCTAGCATTTCTAAGGCTTGATTTGAGTTAATTTGCTCAGAAACACTAAAACTGCATTTCTGCTCAAAAACTTCAAAAACTAAGCAAATTGTGCGTTTTGAGCTCTAATATCACTTTCTGGGTCCAAAAGTAGAAATAGACTGAAAAAGCTTATTCTGCTTTGGAACTGCAAGAAAAAGCTTTTTCTCACTGAGAAACAGCGTTTCTAGCATTCTAGGCTTGTTTTGAGTTAATTTGCTCAGAAACACTAAAACTGCATTTCTGCTCAAAAAGTCAAAAACTAAGCAAATTGTGCGTTTTGAGCTCTAATATCACTTTCTGGGTCCAAAAGTAGAAACAGACTGAAAAAGCTTATTCTGCTTTGGAACTGCAAGAAAAAGCTTTTCTCACTGAGAAACAACTTTTAAAGGTATATCTAGGCTTGTTTTGAGTTAATTTGCTCAGAAACACTAAAACTGCATTTCTGCTCAAAAAAGTCAAAAACTAAGCAAATTGTGCGTTTGAGCTCTAATATCACTTTCTGGGTCCAAAGTAGAAACAGACTGAAAAAGCTTATTCTGCTTTGGAACTGCAAGAAAAAGCTTTCTCTCACTGAGAAACAACTTTTAAGGTATATCTAGGCTTGTTTTGAGTTAATTTGCTCAGAAACACTAAAACTGCATTTCTGCTCAAAAAAGTCAAAAACTAAGCAAATTGTGCTTTTTGAGCTCTAATATCACTTTCTGGGTCTAAAATTAGAAATAGACTGAAAAAGCTTATTCTGCTTTGGAACTGCAAGAAAAAGCTTTGTCTCACTGAGAAACAACTTTTAAGGTATATCTAGGCTTGTTTTGAGTTAATTTGCTCAGAAACACTAAAACAGCATTTCTGCTAAGATAAAGTCAAAAGCGTCTCAGATTCTGAATGTAACCATGGTTCCTCTAGAGAGCGAGGCGGCTGCGTCTGGCAGCTTTGGGAGCGCCTTCCAGCGTCGCGCCGTTCTGAACCACGTGTAAAGTCTGCCCAATGGAGGGCGGCGTCATGGGCGAGATGGCGTCGCCGACCAGGAAAGTATAAAGTGGCGCTCTGCGATGCGGCACCAGCCTGCGTAGTGAAGTAAGCGCCCGGCAGTGCGGGAAGTATGGCATCCGGGGCGCGGCGTCTCGTTCCTAGAGGAACCATGGTTACATTCGTAACCTGAGGCGTTCCTCTTCAGGAACTCGAGCTGCGTCACAAAGCGGCTTAGAGAACGAGATGCCCACGCCGCCATAATTCCAAGGCCCTGCCTGAAAGAGGTCCTCAGACCACCCATCAGGAAAGGACAGAGGAGCCAGGAGCAGCCCTCATGTCAGGTTATAAAACCGGGCAAAGTGGAGGCGTGGACCACCCGCAGCGTTGCAGATGTCCCGAGGGGACACCGCTAGAATAGGCCTTAGAGCCGCCATACCCCCTTGTAGAGTGCGCTCTGACCCGAGAGGGCATGGGAGTGCAGAGGCTTCATAGGCCAGGTGGATAGCCTCAACTATCCACCTGCTAACAGTCCGCTTAAGCGGCAGCGTCACTGCCTATTTGTCGGACCAAAACAAATAAGTAATTGGTCCGACCTCCGCATGAGAGCGCAGTCCTGCGCTTTATAAATGTCAGTGCTCGCACTGGACACATGCAGTTGAACTTCGCTGGTCTGGATCCTGGAAGGGGGAGGACAGAAGGCCTGCAGTACGATCGGCTGTGGTGTAACAGAGGGCACTTTAGGTGTATAACCCACTGCGTGGGTATAAAAAGCCTTGGACATGCCTGGGGCAAAGTCCAGGTGAGTAGGGAGCCACTGAGAGGGCCTGCAGATCTCCCACCCTCCGCAGAGAGGTGATGGCGAGGAGAAATGCTGTCTTAAAAGATAAGACCGGTAGGAACCTCTTGAGGGAGCTCGAAGGGTGCCTTACACAGAACCTCTAACACACACAACCAAATCCCAGGGGAATTCTGAGTCCGCACTGGAGGTCTCAGCCTCAGCACACCGTGGAGGAATCGTGTAACTAATGGGTGTTTACCCACTGGTGGCCACCAATAGGGTCATGATATGCAGATATAGCTGCCACGTAGACCTTTAGGGTGGAGTGGGATAACCCGGTGGAGAATCTGCGCCTGAAGGAACTCCAGCACTGAACCTACTGGGCAGTTAACTGGGTTTAAGTGGCGATCTCCACACCAGGAAGTGAACATTTCCCACCTCCTGGCATCTGCGCTCCTCGTAGAGGGCTCTGGATTGGAGGATGGTCTCAACAACCTCAGCTGAAAGACCAGAGGCTATGAGTTGTGCCCCCCTCAGAGCCACACCCACAGCTTCAACAACTCCGAGGCGAGGGTGAACTATTGTTTCCCCCGCCTGAGAGAAATAGATCCGGCCTCAGGGGATCTCCACGGATGACCGTCTACTAGGCCGATAAGGTCCATAAACCATACTCGGCCCCGGCCAGAGCGGGGCTACCAACAGTAGTCTGACTCCGTCCTGGCGCACTCTGCCAGAACCCGAGGAGCAGGGCAATGGGGAAATCGTACAGGCGGCGCCTTGGCCACGCCTGTGACATGGCATCCAGTCCAGGGAGCTGGATGAACTAGAGAAAGAACCAGAGGGGACATTGTGCATTCCCTCGAGAAGCAAAGGAGTCCACCTCTGCCTGGTAAAATCTCGACCAGATCTGCTTCACCACGTCGGGGTGAAGCATCCATTCCCGGCCTCAACCCCTGTCTCGACAGGGTGTCGGCTCCCGTATTGAGATGCCCAGGGATGTAGATCGCTCTCAGCGAGCAGATTTTGCCCTGGGACCACACAAGGATCTGGTCGCCAGCTTGTTCCAAAGCGCGAGCGCGAACCTCCCTGGTGGTTGATGTAAGAGACCACCGCTGTGTTGTCGGTGTGCACCAACACATGGTGACCTCTCAGGTCTGGGGAGAAAGTGCTTCAAAGCAGAAATACCGCTAACATCTCTAGCAGATTGATGTGCCACCTGGTGGTGGTGATCGCTCCACAGACCCGTGGGCGGGCGCCCGTTCAATACTGCGCCCCAACCGGTTAGGGATGCATCTGTCGCAAGGGAGGTCCGGCGACATAGAGCTCTAACCTTGGGCCCTGATTCAGGAACCAGGCTTCCTCCACAAGTCTAAGGCCGAACTGCACGGCGTGACACTTTGATCTTGCGGGTGGGTTTCCCCTCGGGGAGAACCCCCTTGGTCCTGAGCCACCACTGTAGAGAGTCTCATGTACAGCAGGCCAAAGGGTATCACGTTGGGCGCAGCTGCCATCAGGCCCAACAGTCTCTGATACTGCTTGACAGTGAATGACTGGCCTTCCCTGACTCTCTCGACTGACATGAGGATTGACTGCACGGGCAGGAGACAAGCGTGCCCACATTGTGGTCGAATCCCACACCACGCCTAGGTATGTGGTCCTCTGGCGGGGCGCAATACACTCTTCTTGGCGTTCAGTCTCAACCCAGCTCCCCATGTGAGACAGAACAACATCTCGATGTTGAACTGCCATCTGCTCTGATTGAGCTAATATCAACCAATCGTCGATATAATTGAGTATCACCGGATGCCTGGAGTCTCAGTGGAGCCAGAGCTGCATCCATACACGCCGTAAATGTGCGGGGTGAGTGCTAGGCGAGCGGAGTACTCGATATTGGTATGCTCTCGCCTTTGGCGAACCTCAGAAACTTCCTGTGTTGAGGAAGGATGGATATATGGAAGTATCGTCTTTCAGATCTATGTTGACAAACCAGTCCTCGGATCTGATTTGAGTCACCACATGCTTGATGGTAAGCATTTTGAACTTCAGTCTGCTGACTGGGCGGTTCAAGACCCTCAGATCTAGGATGGGGCGCAGCCCCCGTCCTTCTTTGGAACAATGAAGTAGCGGCTGTAAACCCAGATTCCACAGCATGAGGAGGACCACCTCGATGGCCTCCTTCCTGAGCAGGGATCCTACTTCCTGTTCCATCACCCAGAGAGCCTGCTGGGGCCGACTACTGTCGGTGTGACTCCCCTGAATGTCGGTGGTGGAAAAGCCGAACTGAATTCGATAGCCTTTCTCTATCGTTAGTATGACCCATTGAGATACATTTTGGCAGAAGTTTCCACGCTGCTAAATAATCTACTAAGGAATCAGCCTCTAGAGGCTGACCTCTGGTGTGTGAGATACAGGTAACCCGGTGGCCTGAAGCGGTTGACGGCAGGCAGACAGCGGGCTGGCTGTAAGCAGGACCCCGCTTGAAGCGCGTTCGGCCGTGGCAGCACCCTCGGGTGAATCCGGTGGGAAGCGTGCTGGAAGCCTCCGCACTCTGGCACGAGGCAGAGACAGCGGAGTTACTCCTGAGGGCCCTGAGGAGAGCAGGTGCCGTCTGACCCGGCATTAACTGATCCTCCCAGGAGGCAGCCCTCAGAAAGCCCTGAGCCACTCATATCAGGGCTTCTTGGCCGTCAGACTTCCTGTCAAAAGGCCCTCAGGTCTTTAGGACCGGAAGCCCGGCCCAGGCGCCGCTTCGCCCCTGCTGTTTTTGGGGAGCGAGAGCGGCGCTCTGTTTTGCACCTATATGAGGAGCGGCCTTGCGGTGGGGGCATCTCTCGTCCGATGCCCCTGAGATCGGCGCGGGAGAAACTCTTGAGCGCCGCCGCCTGTTTACGGGCCTCCTGGTACCTATCGGCGACCTCATTAGCAGATGCGCCGAATAGGACCAGAAGGCTGCAGGGCGTCAATAAAGGCAGACCCTGTCCCGCTCTTTCATGTCGGACAGGGTCAGCCAGAATGCCTCTCCGCGGCCACAAAGGGATGACATGAACACCGCCCTACAGCGCGAGGCGGTCTCTTAGTGTAGCGGAGGCGAGGTCAGCCGTCCGGCGCGGTTCTGCGATGTCGCCGGACCTGACCCCCTCTCCTCATCAATCTCTTTCAGCAGGTCGGCGGTATGCCTGCAACACGCCATAGTGTGCATACAAGCCCCAGCCAATCCTGCTGCGCGTACCCATAGCCATCAAAGCCGGCGTTGTTCTCAGCGGCCTTGATGGTAAAGGTCGGAACCTTCAAAGGCGATGCCGCGCGGGGGACAGATAGGTAGCCAGAGACTGCTCTACCGGGGCATGCGCCGCCTAGCCGCACTCCGCGACTCCGCCACATTACCGTAATGACTAGCAGCGGTGGGAGAAAACACAGCGGAATGCGGCCTTCCCCAGAGACCTCGACAGCTCACTGTGGAGTCTGGGAAGAATGGAAAGCTCCGTCTCAGAGGTGGCTGCCCGCTCTCAGAAACCTTTCATCAATTTAGATTTCTGAGGCTCAGCAATTCGCTCGGCGGGCCAATCGATGTTTAATTTGGCAACGCCACGAGTTACCACCTCTAAGAGCTCCTCATATTGCGGCGTGTGCAGCGGCGCGCCGTCCTGCGTCAACATCAACCTCCTCGGAGGAAGAGTGGCCAGCAGTGGGCGTCTCCCCGTGGCCCGAAGAAGCGAGATCGGGCCGGACCCGGGATTGGCGCCCGACCTGGCGGACTCCGATGGAGAAAGGGGCGAGCCCGTCTCCATCTCCTCCACCAGATCGAGTTGCGATCCCCAGGCGTGCGCTCGTCGCTCGCCTCGTGAAGCGGGTCCCGCACCCCTGGGGGCGCTGGTGAAGTCTCCCTCGTGAAAGAGAGACCTCCGGGAGGCGGAGTGTTCGCAGCGGTAGCTGCAAACAATCGCGGACAATCAGTCCCTCGAGGGCTGGCGCCCGCGTGCTCGCTCCCAGGCACGCCACGCACAAGCTGTGTGTGTCCCCACCCGTGATATAGCGAGGGCGGGGATCAGCACACGGCAAGCGGCGACGGCACACCAGCGTGTTCGCCTTAGATTTTCTCTTTAATTTCTGATCATCAGCCATATATTCTCTTTTAAGCTAGACAATACAGACAATAAATAGACAGACAATAACATGTAAGCGCTTACTGAGCGCGAAAGCTGGTGCGGCATCATGAGGCGTCACTTTATACTTCCTGGTCGGCGGCGTCATCTGCGTCCATGGCGTCGCTCCCCTCGATTGGGCAGACTTTACGTGGTTCAGAGCGGGCGCCGCTGAAGGCGTTCCAAAGCGTTGTGGCGCCGCGCTCGAGTTCCTGAAGAGGAACTAAGCAAATTGTGCGTTTTGAGCTCTAATATCACTTTCTGGGTCTAAAATTAGAAAGAGACTGAAAAAGCTTATTCTGCTTTGGAACTGCAAGAAAAAGCTTTGTCTCACTGAGAAACAACTTTTGAGGTATATCTAGGCTTGTTTTGAGTTAATTTGCTCAGAAACACTAAAACTGCATTTCTGCTCAAAAAGTCAAAAACTAAGCAAATTGTGCGTTTTGAGCTCTAATATCACTTTCTGGGTCTAAAATTAGAAATAGACTGAAAAAGCTTATTCTGCTTTGGAACTGCAAGAAAAAGCTTTTTCTCACTGAAAAACAAGCGTTTTGTAGCATTTCTAGGCTTGTTTTGAGTTAATTTGCTCAGAAACACTAAAACTGGATTTCTGCTAAGATAAAGTCAAAAAACTAAGCAAATTGTGCGTTTTGAGCTCTAATATCACTTTCTGGGTCAAAAGTAGAAACAGACTGAAAAAGCTTATTCTGCTTTGTAACTGCAAGAAAAAGCTTTGTCTCACTGAGAAACAGCTTTTCCCTAGCATTTCTAGGCTTGATTTGAGTTAATTTGCTCAGAAACACTAAAACTGCATTTCTGCTCAAAAAATCAAAAACTAAAGCAAATTGTGCGTTTTGAGCTCTAATATCACTTTCTGTGTCCAAAAGTAGAAACAGACTGAAAAAGCTTATTCTGCTTTGGAACTGCAAGAAAAAGCTTTGTCTCACTGAGAAACAACTTTTAAGAGTATATCTAGACTTGTTTTGAGTTAATTTGCTCAGAAACACTAAAACAGCATTTATGCTTAAAAAAAGTCAAAAACTAAGCAAATTATGCGTTTTGAGCTCTAATATCACTTTCTGGGTCCAAAAGTAGAAACAGACTGAAAAAGCTTATTCTGCTTTGGAACTGCAAGAAAAAGCTTTTTCTCACTGAGAAACAACTTTTAAGGTATATCTAGGCTTACATTTTGAGTTAATTTGCTCAGAAACAATAAAAACAGCATTTCTGCTAAGATAAAAGTCAAAAACTAAGCAAATTGTGCGTTTTGAGCTCTAATATCACTTTCTGTGTGCAAAAGTAGAAACAGACTGAAAAAGCTTATTCTGCTTTGGAACTGCAAGAAAAAGCTTTGTCTCACTGAGAAACAACTTTTAAGGTATATCTAGGCTTGTTTTGAGTTAATTTGCTCAGAAACACTAAAACAGCATTTCTGCTCAAAAAAGTCAAAAACTAAAGCAAATTGTGCGTTTTGAGCTCTAATATCACTTTCTGGGTCAAAAGTAGAAACAGACTGAAAAAGCTTATTCTGCTTTGGAACTGCAGAAAAAGCTTTCTCTCACTGAGAAACAGCTTTTCTAGCATTTCTAGGCTTGATTTGAGTTAATTTGCTCAGAAACACTAAAACTGCATTTCTGCTCAAAAACTTCAAAACTAAGCAAATCGTGCGTTTTGAGCTCTAATATCACTTTCTGGGTCCAAAAGTAGAAATAGACTGAAAAAGCTTATTCTGCTTTGGAACTGCAAGAAAAAGCTTTTTCTCACTGAGAAACAGCGTTTCTAGCATTTCTAGGCTTGTTTTGAGTTAATTTGCTCAGAAACACTAAAACAGCATTTCTGCTCAAAAAAGTCAAAAACTAAGCAAATTGTGCGTTTTGAGCTCTAATATCACTTTCTGGGTCCAAAAGTAGAAACAGACTGAAAAAGCTTATTCTGCTTTGGAACTGCAAAGAAAAAGCTTTCTCTCACTGAGAAACAGCGTTTCTAGCATTTCTAGGCTTGATTTGAGATAATTTGCTCAGAAACACTAAAACTGCATTTCTGCTCAAAAAGTCAAAAACTAAAGCAAATTGTGCGTTTTGAGCTCTAATATCACTTTCTGGGTCCAAAAGTAGAAACAGACTGAAAAAGCTTATTCTGCTTTGGAACTGCAAAGAAAAAGCTTTGTCTCACTGAGAAACAACTTTTAAAGGCATATCTAGGCTTGTTTTGAGTTAATTTGCTCAGAAACACTAAAACTGCATTTCTGCTCAAAAAAATCAAAAACTAAGCAAATTGTGCGTTTTGAGCTCTAATATCACTTTCTGGGTCCAAAAGTAGAAACAGACTGAAAAAGCTTATTCTGCTTTGGAACTGCAAGAAAAAGCTTTGTCTCACTGAGAAACAACTTTTAAGGTATATCTAGACTTGTTTTGAGTTAATTTGCTCAGAAACACTAAAACTGCATTTCTGCTTAAAAAAGTCAAAAAACTAAGCAAATTGTGCGTTTTGAGCTCTAATATCACTTTCTGGGTCAAAAGTAGAAACAGACTGAAAAAGCTTATTCTGCTTTGGAACTGCAAGAAAAAGCTTTGTCTCACTGAGAAACAAGCTTTTAAGGTATATCTAGGCTTGTTTTGAGTTAATTTGCTCAGAAACACTAAAAACAGCATTTCTGCTAAGATAAAGTCAAAAACTAAGCAAATTGTGCGTTTTGAGCTCTAATATCACTTTCTGTGTCCAAAAGTAGAAACAGACTGAAAACTTATTCTGCTTTGGAACTGCAAGAAAAAGCTTTGTCTCACTGAGAAACAACTTTTAAAGGTATATCTAGGTTTGTTTTGAGTTAATTTGCTCAGAAACACTAAAACAGCATTTCTGCTCAAAAAAGTCAAAACTAAGCAAATTGTGCGTTTTGAGCTCTAATATCACTTTCTGGGTCCAAAAGTAGAAATAGACTGAAAAAGCTTATTCTGCTTTGGAACTGCAAAGAAAAAGCTTTTCTCACTGAGAAACAGCGTTTCTAGCATTTCTAGGCTTGTTTTGAGTTAATTTGCTCAGAAACACTAAAACTGCATTTATGCTCAAAAAGTCAAAAACTAAGCAAATTGTGCGTTTTGAGCTCTAATATCACTTTCTGGGTCAAAAGTAGAAACAGACTGAAAAAGCTTATTCTGCTTTGGAACTGCAAGAAAAAGCTTTCTCTCACTGAGAAACAGCGTTTCTAGCATTTCTAAAGCTTGATTTGAGATAATTTGCTCAGAAACACTAAAACTGCATTTCTGCTCAAAAAGTCAAAAACTAAGCAAATTGTGCGTTTAGAGCTCTAATATCACTTTCTGGGTCCAAAAGTAGAAACAGACTGAAAAAGCTTATTCTGCTTTGGAACTGCAAGAAAAAGCTTTGTCTCACTGAGAAACAACTTTTTAAGTATATCTAGGCTTATTTTGAGTTAATTTGCTCAGAAACACTAAAACTGCATTTCTGCTCAAAAAATCAAAAACTAAGCAAATTGTGCGTTTTGAGCTCTAATATCACTTTCTGGGTCTAAAATTAGAAATAGACTGAAAAAGCTTATTCTGCTTTGGAACTGCAAGAAAAAGCTTTTTCTCACTGAGAAACAAGCGTTTATAGCATTTCTAGGCTTGTTTTGAGTTAATTTGCTCAGAAACACTAAAACAGCATTTCTGCTAAGAAAAGTCAAAAAACTAATCAAATTGTGCGTTTTGAGCTCTAATATCACTTTCTGGGTCCAAAAGTAGAAACAGACTGAAAAAGCTTATTCTGCTTTGGAACTGCAAGAAAAAGCTTTGTCTCACTGAGAAACAACTTTTAAAGGTATATCTAGGCTTGTTTTGAGTTAATTTGCTCAGAAACACTAAAACAGCATTTCTGCTCAAAAAGTCAAAAACTAAGCAAATTGTGCGTTTTGAGCTCTAATATCACTTTCTGGGTCCAAAAGTAGAAACAGACTGAAAAAGCTTATTCTGCTTTGGAACTGCAAGAAAAAGCTTTCTCTCACTGAGAAACAGCTTTTCTAGCATTTCTAGGCTTGATTTGAGTTAATTTGCTCAGAAACACTAAAACTGCATTTCTGCTCAAAAAATCAAAAACTAAGCAAATTGTGCGTTTTGAGCTCTAATATCACTTTCTGGGTCCAAAAGTAGAAATAGACTGAAAAAGCTTTTTCTGCTTTGGAACTGCAAGAAAAAGCTTTTCTCACTGAGAAACAGCGTTTCTAGCATTTCTAGGCTTGATTTGAGTTAATTTGCTCAAAAATACTAAAACTGCATTTCTGCTCAAAAAACTTCATAAACTAAACAAATTG
This sequence comes from Puntigrus tetrazona, assembly GCF_018831695.1. Taxonomy (NCBI): domain Eukaryota; kingdom Metazoa; phylum Chordata; class Actinopteri; order Cypriniformes; family Cyprinidae; genus Puntigrus; species Puntigrus tetrazona. The sequence goes on from NW_025048719.1 coordinate 19,242, forward strand.
TGCGTTTTGAGCTCTAATATCACTTTCTGGGTCCAAAAGTAGAAATAGACTGAAAAAGCTTATTCTGCTTTGGAACTGCAAGAAAAAGCTTTTCTCACTGAGAAACAGCGTTTCTAGCATTTCTAGGCTTGTTTTGAGTTAATTTGCTCAGAAACACTAAAACTGCATTTCTGCTCAAAAAAGTCAAAAACTAAGCAAATTGTGCGTTTTGAGCTCTAATATCACTTTCTGGGTCAAAAGTAGAAACAGACTGAAAAAGCTTATTCTGCTTTGGAACTGCAAGAAAAAGCTTTGTCTCACTGAGAAACAACTTTTTAAGGTATATCTAGGCTTGTTTTGAGTTAATTTGCTCAGAAACACTAAAACAGCATTTCTGCTCAAAAAGTCAAAAACTAAAGCAAATTGTGCGTTTTGAGCTCTAATATCACTTTCTGGGTCCAAAAGTAGAAATAGACTGAAAAAGCTTATTCTGCTTTGGAATTGCAAGAAAAAGCTTTTTCTCACTGAGAAACAGCTTTTCTAGCATTTCTAGGCTTGATTTGAGTTAATTTGCTCAGAAATACTAAAACTGCATTTCTGCTCAAAAAACTTCATAAACTAAGCAAATTGTGCGTTTTGAGCTCTAATATCACTTTCTGGGTCCAAAAGTAGAAATAGACTGAAAAAGCTTATTCTGCTTTGGAACTGCAGAAAAAGCTTTTTCTCACTGAGAAACAGCGTTTCTAGCATTTCTAGGCTTGTTTTTGAGTTAATTTGCTCAGAAACACTAAAACTGCATTTCTGCTCAAAAACTTCAAAAACTAAGCAAATTGTGCGTTTTGAGCTCTAATATCACTTTCTGGGTCAAAAGTAGAAACAGACTGAAAAAGCTTATTCTGCTTTGGAACTGCAAGAAAAAGCTTTCTCTCACTGAGAAACAGCGTTTCTAGCATTTCTAGGCTTGATTTGAGATAATTTGCTCAGAAACACTAAAACTGCATTTCTGCTCAAAAAAGTCAAAAACTAAGCAAATTATGCGTTTTGAGCTCTAATATCACTTTCTGGGTCCAAAAGTAGAAACAGACTGAAAAAGCTTATTCTGCTTTGGAACTGCAAGAAAAAGCTTTGTCTCACTGAGAAACAACTTTTAAGGTATATCTAGGCTTGTTTTGAGTTAATTTGCTCAGAAACACTAAAACTGCATTTCTGCTCAAAAAAGTCAAAAACTAAGCAAATTGTGCGTTTTGAGCTCTAATATCACTTTCTGGGTCTAAAATTAGAAATAGACTGAAAAAGCTTATTCTGCTTTGGAACTGCAAGAAAAAGCTTTGTCTCACTGAGAAACAACTTTTAAGGTATATCTAGGCTTGTTTTGAGTTAATTTGCTCAGAAACACTAAAACAGCATTTCTGCTAAGATAAAGTCAAAAACTAAGCAAATTGTGCGTTTTGAGCTCTAATATCACTTTCTGGGTCTAAAATTAGAAATAGACTGAAAAAGCTTATTCTGCTTTGGAACTGCAAGAAAAAGCTTTGTCTCACTGAGAAACAACTTTTAAGGTATATCTAGGCTTGTTTTGAGTTAATTTGCTCAGAAACACTAAAACTGCATTTCTGCTAAGATAAAGTCAAAAACTAAGCAAATTGTGCGTTTTGAGCTCTAATATCACTTTCTGGGTCCAAAAGTAGAAACAGACTGAAAAAGCTTATTCTGCTTTGGAACTGCAAGAAAAAGCTTTGTCTCATTGAGAAACAACTTTTAAGGTATATCTAGGCTTGTTTTGAGTTAATTTGCTCAGAAACAATAAAACTGCATTTCTGCTAAGATAAAGTCAAAAACTAAGCAAAATTGTGCGTTTTGAGCTCTAATATCACTTTCTGTGTGCAAAAGTAGAAACAGACTGAAAAAGCTTATTCTGATTTGGAACTGCAAGAAAAAGCTTTGTCTCACTGAAACAACTTTTAAGGTATATCTAGGTTTGTTTTGAGTTAATTTGCTCAGAAACACTAAAACTGCATTTCTGCTCAAAAAAAGTCAAAAACTAAGCAAATTGTGCGTTTTGAGCTCTAATATCACTTTCTGGGTCCAAAAGTAGAAACAGACTGAAAAAGCTTATTCTGTTTTGGAACTGCAAGAAAAAGCTTTGTCTCACTGAGAAACAACTTTTAAGGTATATCTAGGCTTGTTTTGAGTTAATTTGCTCAGAAACACTAAAACAGCATTTCTGCTCAAAAAAGTCAAAAACTAAGCAAATTGTGCGTTTTGAGCTCTAATATCACTTTCTGGGTCCAAAAGTAGAAATAGACTGAAAAAGCTTTTTCTGCTTTGGAACTGCAAGAAAAAGCTTTTTCTCACTGAGAAACAGCGTTTCTAGCATTCTAGGCTTGATTTGAGTTAATTTGCTCAGAAATACTAAAACTGCATTTCTGCTCAAAAACTTCATAAACTAAGCAAATCGTGCGTTTTGAGCTCTAATATCACTTTCTGGGTCCAAAAGTAGAAATAGACTGAAAAAGCTTATTCTGCTTTGGAACTGCAAGAAAAAGCTTTTTCTCACTGAGAAACAGCTTTTCTAGCATTTCTAGGCTTGTTTTGAGTTAATTTGCTCAGAAACACTAAAACTGCATTTCTGCTCAAAAACTTCAAAAACTAAGCAAATTGTGCGTTTTGAGCTCTAATATCACTTTCTGGGTCCAAAAGTAGAAACAGACTGAAAAAGCTTATTCTGCTTTGGAACTGCAAGAAAAAGCTTTTCTCACTGAGAAACAGCGTTTCTAGCATTTCTAGAAGCTTGATTTGAGATAATTTGCTCAGAAACACTAAAACTGCATTTCTGCTCAAAAAAGTCAAAAACTAAGCAAATTATGCGTTTTGAGCTCTAATATCACTTTCTGGGTCCAAAAGTAGAAACAGACTGAAAAGCTTATTCTGCTTTGGAACTGCAAGAAAAAGCTTTGTCTCACTGAGAAACAACTTTTAAGGTATATCTAGGCTTGTTTTGAGTTAATTTGCTCAGAAACACTAAAACTGCATTTCTGCTCAAAAAGTCAAAAACTAAGCAAATTTTGCGTTTTGAGCTCTAATATCACTTTCTGGGTCTAAAATTAGAAATAGACTGAAAAAGCTTATTCTGCTTTGGAACTGCAAGAAAAAGCTTTTTCTCACTGAGAAACAGCATTTATAGCATTTCTAGGCTTGTTTTGAGTTAATTTGCTCAGAAACACTAAAACAGCATTTCTGCTAAGATAAAGTCAAAAACTAAGCAAATTGTGCGTTTTGAGCTCTAATATCACTTTCTGGGTCTAAAATTAGAAATAGACTGAAAAAGCTTATTCTGCTTTGGAACTGCAAGAAAAAGCTTTGTCTCACTGAGAAACAACTTTTAAGGTATATCTAGGCTTGTTTTGAGTTAATTTGCTCAGAAACACTAAAACTGCATTTCTGCTAAGATAAAGTCAAAAACTAAGCAAATTGTGCGTTTTGAGCTCTAATATCACTTTCTGGGTCCAAAAGTAGAAACAGACTGAAAAAGCTTATTCTGCTTTGTAACTGCAAGAAAAAGCTTTCTCTCACTGAGAAACAGCGTTTCTAGCATTTCTAGGCTTGTTTTGAGTTAATTTGCTCAGAAACACTAAAACTGCATTTCTGCTAAGATAAAGTCAAAAACTAAGCAAATTGTGCGTTTTGAGCTCTAATATCACTTTCTGGGTCTAAAATTAGAAATAGACTGAAAAAGCTTATTCTGCTTTGGAACTGCAAGAAAAAGCTTTGTCTCACTGAGAAACAACTTTTAAGGTATATCTAGGCTTGTTTTGAGTTAATTTGCTCAGAAACACTAAAACTGCATTTCTGCTAAGATAAAGTCAAAAACTAAGCAAATTGTGCGTTTTGAGCTCTAATATCACTTTCTGGGTCCAAAAGTAGAAACAGACTGAAAAAGCTTATTCTGCTTTGTAACTGCAAGAAAAAGCTTTCTCTCACTGAGAAACAGCGTTTCTAGCATTTCTAGGCTTGATTTGAGTTAATTTGCTCAGAAACACTGAAACTGGATTTCTGCTCAAAAAAATCAAAAACTAAGCAAATTGTGCGTTTTGAGCTCTAATATCACTTTCTGGGTCCAAAAGTAGAAACAGACTGAAAAAGCTTATTCTGTTTTGGAACTGCAAGAAAAAGCTTTGTCTCACTGAGAAACAGCGTTTCTAGCATTTCTAGGCTTGATTTGAGTTAATTTGCTCAGAAACACTAAAACTGCATTTCTGCCCAAAAACTTCATAAACTAAGCAAATCGTGCATTTTGAGCTCTAATATCACTTTCTGGGTCCAAAAGTAGAAATAGACTGAAAAAGCTTATTCTGCTTTGGAACTGCAAGAAAAAGCTTTTTCTCACTGAGAAACAGCGTTTCTAGCATTTCTAGGCTTCTTTTGAGTTAATTTGCTCAGAAACACTAAAACAGCATTTATGCTCAAAAAAGTCAAAAACTAAGCAAATTGTGCGTTTTGAGCTCTAATATCACTTTCTGTGTCCAAAAGTAGAAACAGACTGAAAAAGCTTATTCTGCTTTGGAACTGCAAGAAAAAGCTTTCTCTCACTGAGAAACAGCGTTTCTAGCATTTCTAGGCTTGATTTGAGATAATTTGCTCAGAAACACTAAAACTGCATTTCTGCTCAAAAAAGTCAAAAACTAAGCAAATTGTGCGTTTTGAGCTCTAATATCACTTTCTGGGTCCAAAAGTAGAAACAGACTGAAAAAGCTTATTCTGCTTTGGAACTGCAAGAAAAAGCTTTGTCTCACTGAGAAACAACTTTTAAGGTATATCTAGGCTTGTTTTGAGTTAATTTGCTCAGAAACACTAAAACTGCATTTCTGCTCAAAAAGTCAAAAACTAAAGCAAATTGTGCGTTTTGAGCTCTAATATCACTTTCTGGGTCCAAAATTAGAAACAGACTGAAAAAGCTTATTCTGCTTTGGAACTGCAAAGAAAAAGCTTTGTCTCACTGAGAAACAACTTTTAAGGTATATCTAGGCTTGTTTTGAGTTAATTTGCTCAGAAACACTAAAACAGCATTTCTGCTCAAAAAGTCAAAAACTAAGCAAATTGTGCGTTTTGAGCTCTAATATCACTTTCTGGGTCTAAAATTAGAAATAGACTGAAAAAGCTTATTCTGCTTTGGAACTGCAAGAAAAAGCTTTGTCTCACTGAGAAACAACTTTTAAGGTATATCTAGGCTTGTTTTGAGTTAATTTGCTCAGAAACACTAAAACTGCATTTCTGCTAAGATAAAGTCAAAAACTAAGCAAATTGTGCGTTTTGAGCTCTAATATCACTTTCTGGGTCTAAAATTAGAAATAGACTGAAAAAGCTTATTCTGCTTTGGAACTGCAAGAAAAAGCTTTGTCTCACTGAGAAACAACTTTTCTAGTATATCTAGGCTTGTTTTGAGTTAATTTGCTCAGAAACACTAAAACTGCATTTCTGCTAAGAAAAAGTCAAAAACTAAGCAAATTGTGCGTTTTGAGCTCTAATATCACTTTCTGGGTCAAAAGTAGAAACAGACTGAAAAAGCTTATTCTGCTTTGTAACTGCAAGAAAAAGCTTTGTCTCACTGAGAAACAGCGTTTCTAGCATTTCTAGGCTTGATTTGAGTTAATTTGCTCAGAAACACTAAAACTGCATTTCTGCTCAAAAAAGTCAAAAAACTAAGCAAATTGTGCGTTTTGAGCTCTAATATCACTTTCTGGGTCCAAAAGTAGAAACAGACTGAAAAAGCTTATTCTGCTTTGGAACTGCAAGAAAAAGCTTTGTCTCACTGAGAAACAACTTTTAAGGTATATCTAGGCTTGTTTTGAGTTAATTTGCTCAGAAACACTAAAACTGCATTTCTGCTCAAAAAAGTCAAAAACTAAGCAAATTGTGCGTTTTGAGCTCTAATATCACTTTCTGGGTCTAAAATTAGAAATAGACTGAAAAAGCTTATTCTGCTTTGGAACTGCAAGAAAAAGCTTTGTCTCACTGAGAAACAACTTTTAAGGTATATCTAGGCTTGTTTTGAGTTAATTTGCTCAGAAACACTAAAACAGCATTTCTGCTAAGATAAAGTCAAAAACTAAGCAAATTGTGCGTTTTGAGCTCTAATATCACTTTCTGGGTCTAAAATTAGAAATAGACTGAAAAAGCTTATTCTGCTTTGGAACTGCAAGAAAAAGCTTTGTCTCACTGAGAAACAACTTTTAAGGTATATCTAGGCTTGTTTTGAGTTAATTTGCTCAGAAACACTAAAACTGCATTTCTTTTAAGATAAAGTCAAAAACTAAGCAAATTGTGCGTTTTGAGCTCTAATATCACTTTCTGGGTCCAAAAGTAGAAACAGACTGAAAAAGCTTATTCTGCTTTGGAACTGCAAGAAAAAGCTTTCTCTCACTGAGAAACAGCGTTTCTAGCATTTCTAGGCTTGATTTGAGTAAATTTGCTCAGAAACACTAAAACTGGATTTCTGCTCAAAAAAGTCAAAAACTAAGCAAATTGTGCGTTTTGAGCTCTAATATCACTTTCTGGGTCCAAAAGTAGAAACAGACTGAAAAAGCTTATTCTGCTTTGTAACTGCAAGAAAAAGCTTTCTCTCACTGAGAAAAACCGTTTCTAGCATTTCTAGGCTTGATTTGAGTAAATTTGCTCAGAAACACTAAAACTGGATTTCTGCTCAAAAAAATCAAAAACTAAGCAAATTGTGCGTTTTGAGCTCTAATATCACTTTCTGGGTCCAAAAGTAGAAACAGACTGAAAAAGCTTATTCTGTTTTGGAACTGCAAGAAAAAGCTTTGTCTCACTGAGAAACAACTTTTAAGGTATATCTAGGCTTGTTTTGAGTTAATTTGCTCAGAAACACTAAAACTGCATTTCTGCTCAAAAAAAGTCAAAAACTAAGCAAATTGTGCGTTTTGAGCTCTAATATCACTTTCTGGGTCTAAAATTAGAAATAGACTGAAAAAGCTTATTCTGCTTTGGAACTGCAAGAAAAAGCTTTGTCTCACTGAGAAACAACTTTTGAGGTATATCTAGGCTTGTTTTGAGTTAATTTGCTCAGAAACACTAAAACTGCATTTCTGCTCAAAAAAGTCAAAAACTAAGCAAATTGTGCGTTTTGAGCTCTAATATCACTTTCTGGGTCTAAAATTAGAAATAGACTGAAAAAGCTTATTCTGCTTTGGAACTGCAAGAAAAAGCTTTTTCTCACTGAGAAACAGCGTTTGTAGCATTTCTAGGCTTGTTTTGAGTTAATTTGCTCAGAAACACTAAAACAGCATTTCTGCTAAGATAAAGTCAAAAACTAAGCAAATTGTGCGTTTTGAGCTCTAATATCACTTTCTGGGTCCAAAAGTAGAAACAGACTGAAAAAGCTTATTCTGCTTTGTAACTGCAAGAAAAAGCTTTCTCTCACTGAGAAACAGCGTTTCTAGCATTTCTAGGCTTGATTTGAGTAAATTTGCTCAGAAACACTAAAACTGGATTTCTGCTCAAAAAAATCAAAAACTAAGCAAATTGTGCGTTTTGAGCTCTAATATCACTTTCTGGGTCCAAAAGTAGAAACAGACTGAAAAAGCTTATTCTGTTTTGGAACTGCAAGAAAAAGCTTTGTCTCACTGAGAAACAACTTTTAAGGTATATCTAGGCTTGTTTTGAGTTAATTTGCTCAGAAACACTAAAACAGCATTTTTGCTCAAAAAAGTCAAAAACTAAGCAAATTGTGCGTTTTGAGCTCTAATATCACTTTCTGGGTCAAAAGTAGAAATAGACTGAAAAAGCTTATTCTGCTTTGGAACTGCAAGAAAAAGCTTTTTCTCACTGAGAAACAGCGTTTCTAGCATTTCTAGGCTTGATTTGAGTTACTTTGCTCAGAAACACTAAAACTGCATTTCTGCTCAAAAAAGTCAAAAACTAAGCAAATTGTGCGTTTTGAGCTCTAATATCACTTTCTGGGTCCAAAAGTAGAGATAGACTGAAAAAGCTTATTCTGCTTTGGAACTGCAAGAAAAAGCTTTGTCTCACTGAGAAACAACTTTTAAGGTATATCTAGGCTTGTTTTGAGTTAATTTGCTCAGAAACACTAAAACTGCATTTCTGCTCAAAAAGTCAAAAACTAAGCAAATTGTGCGTTTTGAGCTCTAATATCACTTTCTGGGTCAAAAGTAGAAACAGACTGAAAAAGCTTTTTCTGCTTTGGAACTGCAAGAAAAAGCTTTCTCTCACTGAGAAACAGCTTTCTAGCATTTCTAGGCTTGATTTGAGTTAATTTCTGAAACTCTAAAAAATCAAAAATCAAAAACTAAGCAAATTGTGCGTTTTGAGCTCTAATATGACTTTCTGGGTCCAAAAGCAGAGATAGACTGAAAAAGCTTATTCTGCTTTGGAACTGCAAGAAAAAGCTTTTTCTCACTGAGGAACAGCGTTTCTAGCATTTCTAGGCTTGATTTGAGTTAATTTGCTCAGAAACACTAAAACTGCATTTCTGCTCAAAAACTTCATAAACTAAGCAAATCGTGCGTTTTGAGCTCTAATATCACTTTCTGGGTCCAAAGTAGAAACAGACTGAAAAAGCTTATTCTGCTTTGGAACTGCAAGAAAAAGCTTTTTCTCACTGAGAAACAGCGTTTCTAGCATTCTGAAACTTGATTTGAGTTAATTTGCTAAGAAACACTAAAACTGCATTTCTGCTCAAAAAAGTCAAAAACTAAGCAAATTGTGCGTTTTGAGCTCTAATATCACTTTCTGGGTCCAAAAGTAGAAACAGACTGAAAAAGCTTATTCTGTTTTGGAACTGCAAGAAAAAGCTTTGTCTCACTGAGAAACAACTTTTAAGGTATATCTAGACTTGTTTTGAGTTAATTTGCTCAGAAACACTAAAACAGCATTTATGCTCAAAAAAGTCAAAAACTAAGCAAATTGTGCGTTTTGAGCTCTAATATCACTTTCTGGGTCAAAAGTAGAAATAGACTGAAAAAGCTTATTCTGCTTTGGAACTGCAAGAAAAAGCTTTGTCTCACTGAGAAACAACTTTTAAGGTATATCTAGGCTTGTTTTGAGTTAATTTGCTCAGAAACACTAAAACTGCATTTCTGCTCAAAAAAGTCAAAAACTAAGCAAATTGTGCGTTTTGAGCTCTAATATCACTTTCTGGGTCCAAAAGTAGAAACAGACTGAAAAAGCTTATTCTGCTTTGGAACTGCAAGAAAAAGCTTTCTCTCACTGAGAAACAGCTTTTCTAGCATTTCTAGGCTTGATTTGAGTTAATTTGCTCAGAAACACTAAAACTGCATTTCTGCTCAAAAAAATCAAAAACTAAGCAAATTGTGCGTTTTGAGCTCTAATATCACTTTCTGGGTCAAAAGTAGAAATAGACTGAAAAAGCTTTTTCTGCTTTGGAATTGCAAGAAAAAGCTTTTTCTCACTGAGAAACAGCGTTTCTAGCATTTCTAGGCTTGATTTGAGTTAATTTGCTCAAAAATACTAAAACTGCATTTCTGCTCAAAACTTCATAAACTAAGCAAATCGTGCGTTTTGAGCTCTAATATCACTTTCTGGGTCCAAAAGTAGAAATAGACTGAAAAAGCTTATTCTGCTTTGGAACTGCAAAGAAAAAGCTTTTTCTCACTGAGAAACAGAGTTTCTAGCATTTCTAGGCTTGTTTTGAGTTAATTTGCTCAGAAACACTAAAACTGCATTTCTGCTCAAAAAAGTCAAAAACTAATCAAATTATGCGTTTTGAGCTCTAATATCACTTTCTGGGTCCAAAAGTAGAAACAGACTGAAAAAGCTTATTCTGCTTTGGAACTGCAAAGAAAAAGCTTTGTCTCACTGAGAAACAACTTTTAAGGTATATCTAGGCTTGTTTTTGAGTTAATTTGCTCAGAAACACTAAAAGCTGCATTTCTGCTCAAAAAGTCAAAAACTAAGCAAATTGTGCGTTTTGAGCTCTAATATCACTTTCTGGGTCTAAAATTAGAAATAGACTGAAAAAGCTTATTCTGCTTTGGAACTGCAAGAAAAAGCTTTTTCTCACTGAGAAACAGCATTTATAGCATTTCTAGGCTTGTTTTGAGTTAATTTGCTCAGAAACACTAAAACAGCATTTCTGCTAAGATAAAGTCAAAAACTAAACAAATTGTGCGTTTTGAGCTCTAATATCACTTTCTGGGTCTAAAATTAGAAATAGACTGAAAAAGCTTATTCTGCTTTGGAACTGCAAGAAAAAGATTTGTCTCACTGAGAAACAACTTTTAAGGTATATCTAGGCTTGTTTTGAGTTAATTTGCTCAGAAACACTAAAACTGCATTTCTGCTAAGATAAAGTCAAAAACTAAGCAAATTGTGCGTTTTGAGCTCTAATATCACTTTCTGGGTCAAAAGTAGAAACAGACTGAAAAAGCTTATTCTGCTTTGTAACTGCAAGAAAAAGCCTTCTCTCACTGAGAAACAGCGTTTCTAGCATTTCTAGGCTTGATTTGAGTAAATTTGCTCAGAAACACTAAAACTGGATTTCTGCTCAAAAAAATCAAAAACTAAGCAAATTGTGCGTTTTGAGCTCTAATATCACTTTCTGGGTCCAAAAGTAGAAACAGACTGAAAAAGCTTATTCTGTTTTGGAACTGCAAGAAAAAGCTTTGTCTCACTGAGAAACAACTTTTAAAAGGTATATCTAGGCTTGTTTTGAGTTAATTTGCTCAGAAACACTAAAACTGCATTTCTGCTCAAAAAAATCAAAAACTAAGCAAATTGTGCGTTTTGAGCTCTAATATCACTTTCTGGGTCCAAAAGTAGAAATAGACTGAAAAAGCTTATTCTGCTTTGGAACTGCAAGAAAAAGCTTTTTCTCACTGAGAAACAGCGTTTCTAGCATTTCTAGGCTTGATTTGAGTTACTTTGCTCAGAAACACTAAAACTGCATTTCTGCTCAAAAAGTCAAAAACTAAACAAATTGTGCGTTTTGAGCTCTAATATCACTTTCTGGGTCCAAAAGTAGAAATAGACTGAAAAAGCTCATTCTGCTTTGGAACTGCAAGAAAAAGCTTTGTCTCACTGAGAAACAACTTTTAAGGTATATCTAGGCTTGTTTTGAGTTAATTTGCTCAGAAACACTAAAACTGCATTTCTGCTCAAAAAGTCAAAAACTAAGCAAATTGTGCGTTTTGAGCTCTAATATCACTTTCTGGGTCCAAAAGTAGAAACAGACTGAAAAAGCTTTTTCTGCTTTGGAACTGCAAGAAAAAGCTTTCTCTCACTGAGAAACAGCTTTTCTAGCATTTCTAGGCTTGATTTGAGTTAATTTCTGCTCAAAAAAATCAAAAACTAAGCAAATTGTGCGTTTTGAGCTCTAATATGACTTTCTGGGTCCAAAAGTAGAGATAGACTGAAAAAGCTTATTCTGCTTTGGAACTGCAAAAAAAAGCTTTTCTCACTGAGAAACAGCGTTTCTAGCATTTCTAGGCATGATTTGAGTTAATTTGCTCAGAAACACTAAAACTGCATTTCTGCTCAAAAACTTCATAAACTAAGCAAATCGTGCGTTTTGAGCTCTAATATCACTTTCTGGGTCCAAAAGTAGAAACAGACTGAAAAAGCTTATTCTGCTTTGGAACTGCAAGAAAAAGCTTTTTCTCACTGAGAAACAGCGTTTCTAGCATTTCTAGGCTTGATTTGAGTTAATTTGCTAGAAACACTAAAACTGCATTTCTGCTCAAAAAAGTCAAAAACTAAAGCAAATTGTGCGTTTTGAGCTCTAATATCACTTTCTGGGTCAAAAGTTAGAAACAGACTGAAAAAGCTTATTCTGCTTTGGAACTGCAAGAAAAAGCTTTCTCTCACTGAGAAACAGCTTTTCTAGCATTTCTAGGCTTGATTTGAGTTAATTTGCTCAGAAACACTAAAACTGCATTTCTGCTCAAAAAAATCAAAAAACTAAGCAAATTGTGCGTTTTGAGCTCTAATATCACTTTCTGGGTCCAAAAGTAGAAATAGACTGAAAAAGCTTATTCTGCTTTGGAACTGCAAGAAAAAGCTTTTTCTCACTGAAACAGCGTTTCTAGCATTTCTAGGCTTGATTTGAGTTAATTTGCTCAGAAATACTAAAACTGCATTTCTGCTCAAAAACTTCATAAACTAAGCAAATCGTGCGTTTTGAGCTCTAATATCACTTTCTGGGTCCAAAAGTAGAAATAGACTGAAAAAGCTTATTCTGCTTTGGAACTGCAAGAAAAAGCTTTTCTCACTGAGAAACAGCGTTTCTAGCATTTCTAGGCTTGTTTTGAGTTAATTTGCTCAGAAACACTAAAACTGCATTTCTGCTCAAAAACTTCAAAAACTAAGCAAATTGTGCGTTTTGAGCTCTAATATCACTTTCTGGGTCAAAAGTAGAAACAGACTGAAAAAGCTTATTCTGCTTTGGAACTGCAAGAAAAAGCTTTTTCTCACTGAGAAACAACTTTTAAGGTATATCTAGGCTTGTTTTGAGTTAATTTGCTCAGAAACACTAAAACTGCATTTCTGCTCAAAAAGTCAAAAACTAAAGCAAATTGTGCGTTTTGAGCTCTAATATCACTTTCTGGGTCTAAAATTAGAAATAGACTGAAAAAGCTTATTCTGCTTTGGAACTGCAAAGAAAAAGCTTTTTCTCACTGAAAACAGCGTTTCTAGCATTTCTAAGCTTGATTTGAGTTAATTTGCTAAGAAACACTAAAACTGCATTTCTGCTCAAAAAGTCAAAAAACTAAGCAAATTGTTCGTTTTGAGCTCTAATATCACTTTCTGGGTCAAAAGTTAGAAACAGACTGAAAAAGCTTATTCTGCTTTGGAACTGCAAGAAAAAGCTTTCTCTCACTGAGAAACAGCTTTTCTAGCATTTCTAGGCTTGATTTGAGTTAATTTGCTCAGAAACACTAAAACTGCATTTCTGCTCAAAAAAAATCAAAAACTAAGCAAATTGTGCGTTTTGAGCTCTAATATCACTTTCTGGGTCCAAAAGTAGAGATAGACTGAAAAAGCTTATTCTGCTTTGGAACTGCAAGAAAAAGCTTTTTCTCACTGAGAAACAGCGTTTCTAGCATTTCTAGAGCTTGATTTGAGTTAATTTGCTCAGAAATACTAAAACTGCATTTCTGCTCAAAACTTCATAAACTAAGCAAATCGTGCGTTTTGAGCTCTAATATCACTTTCTGGGTCCAAAAGTAGAGATAGACTGAAAAAGCTTATTCTGCTTTGGAACTGCAAAGAAAAAGCTTTTCTCACTGAGAAACAGCGTTTCTAGCATTTCTAGGCTTGATTTGAGTTAATTTGCTCAGAAATACTAAAACTGCATTTCTGCTCAAAAACTTCATAAACTAAGCAAATCGTGCGTTTTGAGCTCTAATATCACTTTCTGGGTCAAAAGTAGAAATAGACTGAAAAAGCTTATTCTGCTTTGGAACTGCAAGAAAAAGCTTTTTCTCACTGAGAAACAGCATTTATAGCATTTCTAGGCTTGTTTGAGTTAATTTGCTCAGAAACACTAAAACTGCATTTCTGCTCAAAAGTCAAAAACTAAGCAAATTGTGCGTTTTGAGCTCTAATATCACTTTCTGGGTCTAAAATTAGAAATAGACTGAAAAAGCTTATTCTGCTTTGGAACTGCAAGAAAAAGCTTTTCTCACTGAAAAACAGCATTTATAGCATTTCTAGGCTTGTTTTGAGTTAATTTGCTCAGAAACACTAAAACTGCATTTCTGCTAAGATAAAGTCAAAAACTAAAGCAAATTGTGCGTTTTGAGCTCTAATATCACTTTCTGGGTCTAAAATTAGAAATAGACTGAAAAAGCTTATTCTGCTTTGGAACTGCAAGAAAAAGCTTTGTCTCACTGAAACAACTTTAAGGTATATCTAGGCTTGTTTTGAGTTAATTTGCTCAGAAACAGTAAAACTGCATTTCTGCTAAGATAAAGTCAAAAAACTAAGCAAATTGTGCGTTTTGAGCTCTAATATCACTTTCTGGGTCCAAAAGTAGAAACAGACTGAAAAAGCTTATTCTGCTTTGTAACTGCAAGAAAAAGCTTTCTCTCACTGAGAAACAGCGTTTCTAGCATTTCTAGGCTTGATTTGAGTAAATTTGCTCAGAAACACTAAAACTGGATTTCTGCTCAAAAAAATCAAAAACTAAGCAAATTGTGCGTTTTGAGCTCTAATATCACTTTCTGGGTCCAAAAGTAGAAACAGACTGAAAAAGCTTATTCTGTTTTGGAACTGCAAGAAAAAGCTTTGTCTCACTGAAACAACTTTTAAGGTATATCTAGGCTTGTTTTGAGTTAATTTGCTCAGAAACACTAAAACTGCATTTCTGCTCAAAAAAATCAAAAACTAAGCAAATTGTGCGTTTTGAGCTCTAATATCACTTTCTGGGTCCAAAAGTAGAAATAGACTGAAAAAGCTCATTCTGCTTTGGAACTGCAAGAAAAAGCTTTGTCTCACTGAGAAACAACTTTTAAGGTATATCTAGGCTTGTTTTGAGTTAATTTGCTCAGAAACACTAAAACTGCATTTCTGCTCAAAAAGTCAAAAACTAAGCAAATTGTGCGTTTTGAGCTCTAATATCACTTTCTGGGTCCAAAAGTAGAAACAGACTGAAAAAGCTTATTCTGCTTTGTAACTGCAAAGAAAAAGCTTTCTCTCACTGAAAACAGCTTTTCTAGCATTTCTAACTTGATTTGCTTGATTTGAGTTAATTTCTGCTCAAAAAAATCAAAAACTAAGCAAATTGTGCGTTTTGAGCTCTAATATCACTTTCTGGGTCCAAAAGTAGAAACAGACTGAAAAAGCTTATTCTGCTTTGGAACTGCAAGAAAAAGCTTTCTCTCACTGAAACAGCGTTTCTAGCATTTCTAGGCTTGATTTGAGATAATTTGCTCAGAAACACTAAAACTGCATTTCTGCTCAAAAAAGTCAAAAAACTAAGCAAATTATGCGTTTTGAGCTCTAATATCACTTTCTGGGTCCAAAAGTAGAAACAGACTGAAAAAGCTTATTCTGCTTTGGAACTGCAAGAAAAAGCTTTGTCTCACTGAGAAACAACTTTTAAGGTATATCTAGGCTTGTTTTGAGTTAATTTGCTCAGAAACACTAAAGCTGCATTTCTGCTCAAAAAAGTCAAAAACTAAGCAAATTGTGCGTTTTGAGCTCTAATATCACTTTCTGGGTCTAAAATTAGAAATAGACTGAAAAAGCTTATTCTGCTTTGGAACTGCAAGAAAAAGCTTTTTCTCACTGAAAACAACATTTTTATAGCATTTCTAGAAGCATTTTGAGTTAATTTGCTCAGAAACACTAAAACAGCATTTCTGCTAAGATAAAGTCAAAAACTAAACAAATTGTGCGTTTTGAGCTCTAATATCACTTTCTGGGTCTAAAATTAGAAATAGACTGAAAAAGCTTATTCTGCTTTGGAACTGCAAGAAAAAGATTTGTCTCACTGAAACAACTTTTTAAAAGGTATATCTAGGCTTGTTTTGAGTTAATTTGCTCAGAAACACTAAAACTGCATTTCTGCTAAGATAAAGTCAAAAACTAAACAAATTGTGCGTTTTGAGCTCTAATATCACTTTCTGGGTCCAAAAGTAGAAACAGACTGAAAAAGCTTATTCTGCTTTGTAACTGCAAGAAAAAGCTTTCTCTCACTGAGAAACAGCGTTTCTAGCATTTCTAGAGCTTGATTTGAGTAAATTTGCTCAGAAACACTAAAACTGGATTTCTGCTCAAAAATCAAAAACTAAACAAATTGTGCGTTTTGAGCTCTAATATCACTTTCTGGGTCCAAAAGTAGAAACAGACTGAAAAAAGCTTATTCTGTTTTGGAACTGCAAGAAAAAGCTTTGTCTCACTGAGAAACAACTTTTAAGGTATATCTAGGCTTGTTTTGAGTTAATTTGCTCAGAAACACTAAAACTGCATTCTGCTCAAAAAAATCAAAAACTAAGCAAATTGTGCGTTTTGAGCTCTAATATCACTTTCTGGGTCCAAAAGTAGAAATAGACTGAAAAAGCTTATTCTGCTTTGGAACTGCAAAGAAAAAGCTTTTCTCACTGAGAAACAGCGTTTCTAGCATTTCTAGACTTGATTTGAGTTACTTTGCTCAGAAACACTAAAACTGCATTTCTGCTCAAAAACTTCAAAAACTAAAGCAAATTGTGCGTTTTGAGCTCTAATATCACTTTCTGGGTCCAAAAGTAGAGATAGACTGAAAAAGCTCATTCTGCTTTGGAACTGCAAGAAAAAGCTTTGTCTCACTGAGAAACAACTTTTAAGGTATATCTAGGCTTGTTTTGAGTTAATTTGCTCAGAAACACTAAAACTGCATTTCTGCTCAAAAAAGTCAAAAAACTAAACAAATTGTGCGTTTTGAGCTCTAATATCACTTTCTGGGTCCAAAAGTAGAAACAGACTGAAAAAGCTTTTTCTGCTTTGGAACTGCAAGAAAAAAGCTTTCTCTCACTGAGAAACAGCTTTTCTAGCACTTTCTAGGCTTGATTAGCATTTCTTTGCTTGAAATTTGAGTTAATTTCTGCTCAAAAAAATCAAAAACTAAACAAATTAATGCGTTTTGAGCTCTAATATGACTTTCTGGGTCCAAAAGTAGAGATAGACTGAAAAAGCTTATTCTGCTTTGGAACTGCAAGAAAAAGCTTTTCTCACTGAAAACAACGTTTCCTAGCATTTCTAGGCTTGATTTGAGTTAATTTGCTAAGAAACACTAAAACTGCATTTCTGCTCAAAAAGTCAAAAACTAAGCAAATTGTGCGTTTTGAGCTCTAATATCACTTTCTGGGTCCAAAGTTAGAAACAGACTGAAAAAGCTTATTCTGCTTTGGAACTGCAAAGAAAAGCTTTCTCTCACTGAGAAACAGCTTTTCTAGCATTTCTAGGCTTGATTTGAGTTAATTTGCTCAGAAACACTAAAACTGCATTTCTGCTCAAAAAATCAAAAACTAAGCAAATTGTGCGTTTTGAGCTCTAATATCACTTTCTGGGTCAAAAGTAGAGATAGACTGAAAAAAGCTTATTCTGCTTTGGAACTGCAAGAAAAAGCTTTTTCTCACTGAGAAACAGCGTTTCTAGCATTTCTAGAAGCTTGATTTGAGTTAATTTGCTCAAGAAACACTAAAACTGCATTTCTGCTCAAAAAGTCATAAACTAAGCAAATCGTGCGTTTTGAGCTCTAATATCACTTTCTGGGTCAAAAAGTAGAAATAGACTGAAAAAGCTTATTCTGCTTTGGAACTGCAAGAAAAAGCTTTTTCTCACTGAGAAACAGCGTTTCTAGCATTCTAGGCTTGTTTTGAGTTAATTTGCTCAGAAACACTAAAACTGCATTTCTGCTCAAAAAACTTCAAAAACTAAGCAAATTGTGCGTTTTGAGCTCTAATATCACTTTCTGGGTCCAAAAGTAGAAACAGACTGAAAAAGCTTATTCTGCTTTGGAACTGCAGAAAAAGCTTTTCTCACTGAGAAACAACTTTCTAAGTATATCTAGGCTTGTTTTGAGTTAATTTGCTCAGAAACACTAAAACTGCATTTCTGCTCAAAAAGTCAAAAACTAAGCAAATTGTGCGTTTTGAGCTCTAATATCACTTTCTGGGTCTAAAATTAGAAATAGACTGAAAAAGCTTATTCTGCTTTGGAACTGCAAGAAAAAGCTTTTCTCACTGAGAAACAGCGTTTCTAGCATTTCTAGGCTTGATTTGAGTTAATTTGCTCAGAAACACTAAAACTGCATTTCTGCTCAAAAAAAGTCAAAAAACTAAGCAAATTGTGCGTTTTGAGCTCTAATATCACTTTCTGGGTCCAAAAGTTAGAAACAGACTGAAAAAGCTTATTCTGCTTTGGAACTGCAAGAAAAAGCTTTCTCTCACTGAGAAACAGCTTTTCTAGCATTTCTAGGCTTGATTTGAGTTAATTTGCTCAGAAACACTAAAACTGCATTTCTGCTCAAAAAATTAAAAAACTAAGCAAATTGTGCGTTTTGAGCTCTAATATCACTTTCTGGGTCAAAAGTAGAGATAGACTGAAAAAGCTTATTCTGCTTTGGAACTGCAAGAAAAAGCTTTTTCTCACTGAAACAGCGTTTCTAGCATTTCTAGGCTTGATTTGAGTTAATTTGCTCAGAAATACTAAAACTGCATTTCTGCTCAAAAACTTCATAAACTAAGCAAATCGTGCGTTTTGAGCTCTAATATCACTTTCTGGGTCCAAAAGTAGAAATAGACTGAAAAAGCTTATTCTGCTTTGGAACTGCAAGAAAAAGCTTTTTCTCACTGAAACAGCATTTATAGCATTTCTAGGCTTGTTTTGAGTTAATTTGCTCAGAAACACTAAAACTGCATTTCTGCTCAAAAAAGTCAAAAAACTAAGCAAATTGTGCGTTTTGAGCTCTAATATCACTTTCTGGGTCTAAAATTAGAAATAGACTGAAAAAGCTTATTCTGCTTTGGAACTGCAAGAAAAAGCTTTTCTCACTGAGAAACAACATTTATAGCATTTCTAGGCTTGTTTTGAGTTAATTTGCTCAGAAACACTAAAACAGCATTTCTGCTAAGATAAAGTCAAAAACTAAGCAAATTGTGCGTTTTGAGCTCTAATATCACTTTCTGGGTCTAAAATTAGAAATAGACTGAAAAAGCTTATTCTGCTTTGGAACTGCAAGAAAAAGCTTTGTCTCACTGAGAAACAACTTTTAGAGTATATCTAGGCTTGTTTTGAGTTAATTTGCTCAGAAACACTAAAACTGCATTTCTGCTCAAAAAAGTCAAAAACTAAGCAAATTGTGCGTTTTGAGCTCTAATATCACTTTCTGGGTCTAAAATTAGAAATAGACTGAAAAAGCTTATTCTGCTTTGGAACTGCAAGAAAAAGCTTTTTCTCAATTAGAAACAGCGTTTGTAGCATTTCTAGGCTTGTTTTGAGTTAATTTGCTCAGAAACACTAAAACAGCATTTCTGCTAAGAAAAAGTCAAAAAACTAAACAAATTGTGCGTTTTGAGCTCTAATATCACTTTCTGGGTCTAAAATTAGAAATAGACTGAAAAAGCTTATTCTGCTTTGGAACTGCAAGAAAAAGCTTTGTCTCACTGAGAAACAACTTTTAAGGTATATCTAGGCTTGTTTTGAGTTAATTTGCTCAGAAACAGTAAAACTGCATTTCTGCTAAGATAAAGTCAAAAACTAAGCAAATTGTGCGTTTTGAGCTCTAATATCACTTTCTGGGTCCAAAAGTAGAAACAGACTGAAAAAGCTTATTCTGCTTTGTAACTGCAAGAAAAAGCTTTCTCTCACTGAGAAACAGCGTTTCTAGCATTTCTAGGCTTGATTTGAGTAAATTTGCTCAGAAACACTAAAACTGGATTTCTGCTCAAAAAAATCAAAAACTAAGCAAATTGTGCGTTTTGAGCTCTAATATCACTTTCTGGGTCCAAAAGTAGAAACAGACTGAAAAAGCTTATTCTGTTTTGGAACTGCAAGAAAAAGCTTTGTCTCACTGAGAAACAACTTTTAAGGTATATCTAGGCTTGTTTTGAGTTAATTTGCTCAGAAACACTAAAACTGCATTTCTGCTCAAAAAATCAAAAAACTAAACAAATTGTGCGTTTTGAGCTCTAATATCACTTTCTGGGTCCAAAAGTAGAAATAGACTGAAAAAGCTCATTCTGCTTTGGAACTGCAAGAAAAAGCTTTGTCTCACTGAGAAACAACTTTTAAGGTATATCTAGGCTTGTTTTGAGTTAATTTGCTCAGAAACACTAAAACTGCATTTCTGCTCAAAAAGTCAAAAACTAAGCAAATTGTGCGTTTTGAGCTCTAATATCACTTTCTGGGTCCAAAAGTAGAAACAGACTGAAAAAAGCATTCTGCTTTGTAACTGCAAGAAAAAGCTTTCTCTCACTGAAAAACAAGCTTTTCTAGCATTTCTAGGCTTGATTTGAGTATTTGCTCAGAAACACTAAAACTGCATTTCTGCTCAAAAAATCAAAAACTAACAAATTGTGCGTTTTGAGCTCTAATATGACTTTCTGGGTCCAAAAGTAGAGATAGACTGAAAAAGCTTATTCTGCTTTGGAACTGCAAGAAAAAGCTTTTTCTCACTGAGAAACAACTTTTAAGGTATATCTAGGCTTGTTTTGAGTTAATTTGCTCAGAAACACTAAAACTGCATTTCTGCTCAAAAAAATCAAAAACTAAGCAAATTGTGCGTTTTGAGCTCTAATATCACTTTCTGGGTCCAAAAGTAGAAATAGACTGAAAAAGCTTATTCTGCTTTGGAACTGCAAGAAAAAGCTTTTTCTCACTGAGAAACAGCGTTTCTAGCATTCTAGGCTTGATTTGAGTTACTTTGCTCAGAAACACTAAAACTGCATTTCTGCTCAAAAACTTCAAAAACTAAGCAAATTGTGCGTTTTGAGCTCTAATATCACTTTCTGGGTCCAAAAGTAGAGATAGACTGAAAAAGCTCATTCTGCTTTGGAACTGCAAGAAAAAGCTTTGTCTCACTGAGAAACAACTTTTAAGGTATATCTAGGCTTGTTTTGAGTTAATTTGCTCAGAAACACTAAAACTGCATTTCTGCTCAAAAAGTCAAAAACTAAGCAAATTGTGCGTTTTGAGCTCTAATATCACTTTCTGGGTCCAAAAGTAGAAACAGACTGAAAAAGCTTATTCTGCTTTGTAACTGCAGGAAAAAGCTTCCTCTCACTGAAAAACAGCTTTTCTAGCATTTCTAGGCTTGATTTGAGTTAATTTCTGCTCTAAAAAATTTCTGCTCAAAAAATCAAAAACTAAACAAATTGTGCGTTTTGAGCTCTAATATGACTTTCTGGGTCCAAAAGTAGAGATAGACTGAAAAAGCTTATTCTGCTTTGGAACTGCAAAGAAAAAGCTTTTTCTCACTGAGAACAGCGTTTCTAGCATTTCTAGGCTTGATTTGAGTTAATTTGCTCAGAAACACTAAAACTGCATTTCTGCTCAAAAACTTCATAAACTAAACAAATCGTGCGTTTTGAGCTCTAATATCACTTTCTGGGTCAAAAAGTAGAAACAGACTGAAAAAGCTTATTCTGCTTTGGAACTGCAAAGAAAGCTTTTCTCACTGAGAAACAGCGTTTCTAGCATTCTAAAGCTTGATTTGAGTTAATTTGCTAGAAACACTAAAACTGCATTTCTGCTCAAAAAAGTCAAAAACTAAGCAAATTGTGCGTTTTGAGCTCTAATATCACTTTCTGGGTCCAAAAGTAAAAACAGACTGAAAAAGCATTCTGTTTTGGAACTGGAAGAAAAAGCTTTGTCTCACTGAGAAACAACTTTTAAGGTATATCTAGACTTGTTTTGAGTTAATTTGCTCAGAAACACTAAAACAGCATTTATGCTCAAAAAAGTCAAAAAACTAAGCAAATTGTGCGTTTTGAGCTCTAATATCACTTTCTGGGTCCAAAAGTTAGAAACAGACTGAAAAAGCTTATTCTGCTTTGGAACTGCAAGAAAAAGCTTTCTCTCACTGAGAAACAGCTTTTCTAGCATTTCTAGGCTTTATTTGAGTTAATTTGCTCAGAAACACTAAAACTGCATTTCTGCTAAAAAAAATCAAAAACTAAAGCAAATTGTGCGTTTTGAGCTCTAATATCACTTTCTGGGTCCAAAAGTAGAGATAGACTGAAAAAGCTTATTCTGCTTTGGAACAGCAAGAAAAAGCTTTTTCTCACTGAGAAACAGCGTTTCTAGCATTTCTAGGCTTGATTTGAGTTAATTTGCTCAGAAACACTAAAACTGCATTTCTGCTCAAAACTTCATAAACTAAGCAAATCGTGCGTTTTGAGCTCTAATATCACTTTCTGGGTCCAAAAGTAGAAATAGACTGAAAAAGCTTATTCTGCTTTGGAACTGCAAGAAAAAGCTTTTTCTCACTGAGAAACAGCGTTTCTACATTCTAGGCTTGTTTTGAGTTAATTTGCTCAGAAACACTAAAACTGCATTTCTGCTCAAAACTTCAAAAACTAAGCAAATTGTGCGTTTTGAGCTCTAATATCACTTTCTGGGTCCAAAAGTAGAAACAGACTGAAAAAGCTTATTCTGCTTTGGAACTGCAGAAAAAGCTTTCTCTCACTGAGAAACAGCGTTTCTAGCATTTCTAGGCTTGATTTGAGTTAATTTGCTCAGAAACACTAAAACTGCATTTCTGCTCAAAAAGTCAAAACTAAGCAAATTATGCGTTTTGAGCTCTAATATCACTTTCTGGGTCCAAAAGTAGAAACAGACTGAAAAAGCTTATTCTGCTTTGGAACTGCAAAAAGAAAAAGCTTTGTCTCACTGAGAAACAACTTTAAAAAAGGTATATCTAGGCTTGTTTTGAGTTAATTTGCTCAGAAACACTAAAGCTGCATTTCTGCTCAAAAAAGTCAAAAACTAAGCAAATTGTGCGTTTTGAGCTCTAATATCACTTTCTGGGTCTAAAATTAGAAATAGACTGAAAAAGCTTATTCTGCTTTGGAACTGCAAGAAAAAGCTTTGTCTCACTGAGAAACAACTTTTAAGGTATATCTAGGCTTGTTTTGAGTTAATTTGCTCAGAAACACTAAAACTGCATTTCTGCTAAGATAAAGTCAAAAACTAAACAAATTGTGCGTTTTGAGCTCTAATATCACTTTCTGGGTCAAAAGTAGAAACAGACTGAAAAAGCTTATTCTGCTTTGGAACTGCAAGAAAAAGCTTTGTTTCACTGAGAAACAACTTTTAAGGTATATCTAGGCTTGTTTTGAGTTAATTTGCTCAGAAACAATAAAAACAGCATTTCTGCTAAAAAAAAGTCAAAAACTAAGCAAATTGTGCGTTTTGAGCTCTAATATCACTTTCTGGGTCTAAAATTAGAAATAGACTGAAAAAGCTTATTCTGCTTTGGAACTGCAAAGAAAAGCTTTTGTCTCACTGAGAAACAACTTTTAAAGGTATATCTAGGCTTGTTTTGAGTTAATTTGCTCAGAAACACTAAAACTGCATTTCTGCTAAGATGAAAGTCAAAAAACTAAGCAAATTGTGCGTTTTGAGCTCTAATATCACTTTCTAGGTCCAAAAAGTTGAAACAGACTGAAAAAGCTTATTCTGCTTTGTAACTGCAAGAAAAAGCTTTCTCTCACTGAGAAACAGCGTTTCTAGCATTTCTAGGCTTGATTTGAGTTAATTTGCTCAGAAACACTGAAACTGGATTTCTGCTCAAAAAAATCAAAAACTAAGCAAATTGTGCGTTTTGAGCTCTAATATCACTTTCTGGGTCCAAAAGTAGAAACAGACTGAAAAAGCTTATTCTGTTTTGGAACTGCAAGAAAAAGCTTTGTCTCACTGAGAAACAGCGTTTCTAGCATTTCTAGGCTTGATTTGAGTTAATTTGCTCAGAAACACTAAAACTGCATTTCTGCTCAAAAAACTTCATAAACTAAGCAAATCGTGCATTTTGAGCTCTAATATCACTTTCTGGGTCCAAAAGTAGAAATAGACTGAAAAAGCTTATTCTGCTTTGGAACTGCAAGAAAAAGCTTTGTCCCACTGAGAAACAACTTTTAAGGTATATCTAGGCTTGTTTTGAGTTAATTTGCTCAGAAACACTAAAACTGCATTTCTGCTCAAAAAGTCAAAAACTAAGCAAATTGTGCGTTTTGAGCTCTAATATCACTTTCTGGGTCCAAAAGTAGAAACAGACTGAAAAAGCTTATTCTGCTTTGGAACTGCAAGAAAAGCTTTGTCTCACTGAGAAACAACTTTTAAGGTATATCTAGGCTTGTTTTGAGTTAATTTGCTCAGAAACACTAAAACTGCATTTCTGCTCAAAAAGTCAAAAACTAAGCAAATTTTGCGTTTTGAGCTCTAATATCACTTTCTGGGTCTAAAATTAGAAATAGACTGAAAAAGCTTATTCTGCTTTGGAACTGCAAAGAAAAAGCTTTGTCTCACTGAAACAACTTTTAAGGTATATCTAGGCTTGTTTTGAGTTAATTTGCTCAGAAACACTAAAACTGCATTTCTGCTCAAAAAGTCAAAAACTAAGCAAATTGTGCGTTTTGAGCTCTAATATCACTTTCTGGGTCCAAAAGTAGAAACAGACTGAAAAAGCTTATTCTGCTTTGGAACTGCAAGAAAAAGCTTTCTCTCACTGAGAAACAGCTTTTTCTAGCATTTCTAGGCTTGATTTGAGTTAATTTCTGCTCAAAAAAATCAAAAAACTAAACAAATTGTGCGTTTTGAGCTCTAATATGACTTTCTGGGTCCAAAGTAGAGATAGACTGAAAAAGCTTATTCTGCTTTGGAACTGCAAGAAAAAGCTTTTCTCTCACTGAGGAACAGCGTTTCTAGCATTTCTAGGCATGATTTGAGTTAATTTGCTCAGAAACACTAAAACTGCATTTCTGCTCAAAAACTTCATAAAACTAAGCAAATCGTGCGTTTTGAGCTCTAATATCACTTTCTGGGTCAAAAGTAGAAACAGACTGAAAAAGCTTATTCTGCTTTGGAACTGCAAGAAAAAGCTTTTCTCACTGAGAAACAGCGTTTCTAGCATTTCTAGGCTTGATTTTGAGTTAATTTGCTCAGAAACACTAAAACTGCATTTCTGCTCAAAAAGTCAAAAACTAAGCAAATTGTGCGTTTTGAGCTCTAATATCACTTTCTGGGTCAAAAGTAAAAACAGACTGAAAAAGCTTATTCTGTTTGGAACTGCAAGAAAAAGCTTTGTCTCACTGAGAGAAACATCTTTTAAGGTATATCTAGACTTGTTTTGAGTTAATTTGCTCAGAAACACTAAAACAGCATTTATGCTCAAAAAAAAAGTCAAAAACTAAACAAATTGTGCGTTTTGAGCTCTAATATCACTTTCTGGGTCCAAAAGTTAGAAACAGACTGAAAAAGCTTATTCTGCTTTGGAACTGCAAGAAAAAGCTTTCTCTCACTGAGAAACAACTTTTCTAGCATTTCTAGGCTTGATTTGAGTTAATTTGCTCAGAAACACTAAAACTGCATTTCTGCTCAAAAAGTCAAAAACTAAGCAAATTGTGCGTTTTGAGCTCTAATATCACTTTCTGGGTCAAAAGTAGAAACAGACTGAAAAAGCTTTTCTGCTTTGGAACTGCAAGAAAAAACTTTCTCTCACTGAGAAACAGCTTTTCTAGCATTTCTAGGCTAGTTTTTGAGTTAATTTGAGAAACACTAAAACTGCATTTCTACTCAAAAAATCAAAAACTAAGCAAATTGTGCGTTTTGAGCTCTAATATGACTTTCTGGGTCAAAAGTAGAAATAGACTGAAAAAGCATTCTGCTTTGGAACTGCAAAAGAAAAGCTTTTTCTCACTCAAAGAAACAGCGTTTCTAGCATTTCTAGGCATGATTTGAGTTAATTTGCTCAGAAACACTAAAACTGCATTTCTGCTCAAAAAAGTCATAAACTAAGCAAATTGTGCGTTTTGAGCTCCTAATATCACTTTCTGGGTCCAAAAGTAGAAACAGACTGAAAAAGCTTATTCTGCTTTGGAACTGCAAAGAAAAAGCTTTGTCTCACTGAGAAACAACTTTTCTAGTATATCTAGGCTTGATTTGAGTTAATTTGCTCAGAAACACTAAAACTGCATTTCTGCTCAAAAAAATCAAAAACTAAGCAAATTGTGCGTTTTGAGCTCTAATATCACTTTCTGGGTCCAAAAGTAGAAATAGACTGAAAAAGCTTATTCTGCTTTGGAACTGCAAAGAAAAAGCTTTCTCTCACTGAGAAACAGCGTTTTCTAGCATTTCTAGGCTTGTTTTGAGTTAATTTGCTCAGAAACACTAAAACTGCATTTCTGCTCAAAAAAGTCAAAAACTAAGCAAATTGTGCGTTTTGAGCTCTAATATCACTTTCTGGGTCCAAAGTAGAAATAGACTGAAAAAGCTTATTCTGCTTTGGAACTGCAAGAAAAGCTTTTCTCACTGAGAAACAAGCGTTTCTAGCATTTCTAGGCTTGATTTGGAGTTAATTTGCTCAAACACTAAAACTACATTTCTGCTCAAAAAGTCAAAAACTAAGCAAATTGTGCGTTTTGAGCTCCTAATATCACTTTCTGGGTCAAAAGTAAAAACAGACTGAAAAACATTCTGCTTTGGAACTGCAGAAAAAGCTTTGTCTCACTGAGAAACAACTTTTAAGGTATATCTAGACTTGTTTTGAGTTAATTTGCTCAGAAACACTAAAACAGCATTTCTACTCAAAAAAGTCAAAAGCTTAAGCAAATTGTGCGTTTTGAGCTCTAATATCACTTTCTGGGTCCAAAAGTAAGAAACAGACTGAAAAAGCTTATTCTGCTTTGGAACTGCAAGAAAAAGCTTTCTCTCACTGAGAAACAGCGTTTTCTAGCATTTCTAGGCTTGATTTGAGTTAATTTGCTCAGAAACACTAAAACTGCATTTCTGCTCAAAAAGTCAAAAACTAAGCAAATTATGCGTTTTGAGCTCTAATATCACTTTCTGGGTCCAAAAGTAGAAACAGACTGAAAAAGCTTTTCTGCTTTGGAACTGCAAGAAAAAGCTTTCTCTCACTGAGAAACAGCGTTTCTAGCATTTCTAAACTTGATTTGGAGTTAATTTGAGAAACACTAAAACTGCATTCTGCTCAAAAATCAAAAACTAAGCAAATTGTTCGTTTTGAGCTCTAATATCACTTTCTGGGTCAAAGTAGAGATAGACTGAAAAAGCTTATTCTGCTTTGGAACTGCAGAAAAAACTTTCTCACTGAGAGAACAACGTTTCCTAGCATTTCTAGGCTTGATTTGAGTTAATTTGCTCAGAAACACTAAAACTGCATTTCTGCTCAAAAAACTTCATAAACTAAGCAAATCGTGCTTTTTGAGCTCTAATATCACTTTCTGGGTCTAAAAGTAGAAACAGACTGAAAAAGCTTATTCTGCTTTGGAACTGCAAGAAAAAGCTTTTTCTCACTGAAAACAGCGTTTCTAGCATTTCTAAACTTGATTTGAGTTAATTTGCTAGAGAAACACTAAAACTGCATTTCTGCTCAAAAAGTCTAAAACTAAGCAAATTGTGCGTTTTGAGCTCTAATATCACTTTCTGGGTCAAAAGTGAAACAGACTGAAAAAACTTATTCTGCTTTGGAACTGCAAGAAAAAGCTTTGTCTCACTGAGAAACAACTTTGCACAAGGTATATCTAGGCTTGTTTTGAGTTAATTTGCTCAGAAACACTAAACTGCATTTCTACTCAAAAAATCTAAAACTAAGCAAATTGTGCGTTTGAGCTCCTAATATCACTTTCTGGGTCCAAAAGTAGAGATAGACTGAAAAAGCTTATTCTGCTTTGGAACTGCAAGAAAAAGCTTTTTCTCATGAGAAACAGCGTTTCTAGCATTTCTAGGCTTGATTTGGGTTAATTTGCTCAGAAACACTAAAACTGCATTTCTGCTCAAAACTTCAAAAACTAAGCAAATTAATGCGTTTTGGGCTCTAATATCACTTTCTGGGTCAAAGTAGAAACAGACTGAAAAAGCTTATTCTGTTTTGGAACTGCAAGAAAAAGCTTTTTCTCACTGAGAAACAAGCGTTTTAGGTATTTCTAGGCTTGTTTTGAGTTAATTTGCTCAGAAACACTAAAACTGCATTTCTGCTCAAAAAATCAAAAACTAAGCAAATTGTGCGTTTTGAGCTCTAATATCACTTTCTGGGTCCAAAATTAGAAATAGACTGAAAAAGCTTATTCTGCTTTGGAACTGCAAGAAAAAGCTTTGTCTCACTGAGAAACAACTTTTAAAGGTATATCTAGGCTTGTTTTGAGTTAATTTGCTCAGAAACACTAAAACTGCATTTCTGCTCAAAAAGTCAAAAAACTACAAACAAATTGTACGTTTTGAGCTCTAATATCACTTTCTGGGTCTAAAATTAGAAATAGACTGAAAGAAGCTTATTCTGCTTTGGAACTGCAAGAAAAAGCTTTCTCTCACTGAGAAACAGCTTTTGTAGCATTTCTAGGCTTGTTTTGAGTTAATTTGCTCAGAAACACTAAAACAACATTTCTGCTCAGATAAAATCAAAAACTAAGCAAATTGTGCGTTTTGAGCTCTAATATCACTTTCTGGGTCCTAAAATTAGAAATAGACTGAAAAAGCTTATTTCTGCTTTGGAACTGCAAGAAAAAGCTTTGTCTCACTGAGAAACAGCGTTTCCTGGCATTTCTAGGCTTGTTTGAGTTAATTTGCTCAGAAACACTAAAACTGCATTTCTGCTAAGAAAAGTCAAAACTAAGCAAATTGTGCGTTTTGAGCTCTAATATCACTTTCTGGGTCCAAAAGTAGAAACAGACTGAAAAAGCTTATTCTGGCCTTTGTAACTGCAAGAAAAAGCTTTGCTCTCACTGAGAAACAGCGTTTCTAGTATTTCTAGGCTTGATTGAGTAAATTTGCTCAGAAACACTAAAAACTGGATTTCTGCTCAAAAAAATCAAAAACTAAACAAATTGTGCGTTTTGAAGCTCTAATATCACTTTCTGGGTCCAAAAGTAGAAACAGACTGAAAAAGCTTATTCTGCTTTGGAACTGCAAGAAAAAGCTTTTCTCACTGAGAAACAGCACGTTTAAGGCATATCTAGACTTGTTTTGAGTTAATTTGCTCAGAAACACTAAAACTGCATTTATGCTCAAAAAGTCATAAACTAAGCAAATTGTGCGTTTTGAGCTCTAATATCACTTTCTGGGTCCAAAAGTAGAGATAGACTGAAAAGCTTATTCTGCTTTGGAACTACAAGAAAAAGCTTTTGTCTCACTTGAAAACAAGCGTTTAAAGGTATATCTCTAGGCTTGTTTTGAGTTAATTTGCTCAGAAACACTAAAACTGCATTTCTGCTCAAAAAAGTCAGAAAACTAAACAAATTGTGCGTTTTGAGGCTCTAATATCACTTTCTAGGTCCAAAGTAGAAACAGACTGAAAAAAGCTTATTCTGCTTTGGAACTGCAAAGAAAAAGCTTTTCTCTCACTGAGAAACAGCGTTTTTATAGCATTCTAGGCTTGTTTTGAGTTAATTTGCTCAGAAACACTAAAAACAGCATTTCTGCTAAGATAAAGTCAAAAAACTAAACAAATTGTGCGTTTTGAGGCTCTAATATCACTTTCTGGGTCCCTAAAAGTAGAAATAGACTGAAAAAGCATTCTGCTTTGGAACTGCAAGAAAAGCTTTTGTCTCACTGAAAAACAACTTTTAAGAATTTATCTGGGCTTGTTTTGAGTTAATTTGCTCAGAAACACTAAACTGGCATTTCTGCTCAAAAAGTCAAAAACCAAACAAATTAATGCATTTTGAGCTCTAATATCCCTTTCTGGGTCCAAAAGTAGAAATAGACTGAAAAAGCTTATTCTGCTTTGGACCTGCAAAGAAAAGCTTTCTCTCACTGAAACAACAGCGTTTCTAGCATTTCTAGGCTTGATTTGAGTTAATTTGCTCAGGAAACACTAAAACTGCATTTCTGCTCAAAAAAGTCAAAAAACTAAGCATTGATTGTGCATTTTGACTCTAATATCCACTTTCTGGGTCCAAAGTAAAAATAGACTAGAAAAAGCTTATTATTCTGCTTTGGAACTGCAAGAAAAAGCTTTTGTCTCACTGAAAACAGCGTTTGTAGCATTTCTAGGCTTGATTTGAGTTAATTTGCTCAGAAACACTAAAACTGCATTTCTGCTAAGATAACTTCATAAACTAAGCAAATTGTGCGTTTGAGCTCTAATATCACTTTCTGAGTCTGGAAATTAGAAATAGACTGAAAAAACTTATTCTGCTTTGAACTGCAAAGAAAAAGCTTTGTCTCACTGAGAAACAGCTTTTAAAATTATATCTAGAAGCTTGATTTGAGTTAATTTGCTCAGAAACACAAGAAAATGCATTTCTGCTAAGATAAAAATAAAACTAAAGCAAATTGTGCGTTTTGAGCTCTAATATCACTTTCTGGGTTCAAAGTAGAAACAGACTGAAAAAGCTTATTCTGCTTTGGAACTGCAAGGAAAAGCTTTGTCTCACTGAGAAACAGTGTTTCTAGCATTTCTAGACTTGTTTTGGGTTCATTTGTTCAGAAACACTAAAACTGCATTTCTGCTCAAAAAAATCCAAACTAAGCAAATTGTGCGTTTTGGGCTCTAATATCACTTTCTGGGTCCAAAAGTGAGAAATAGACTGAAAAAGCTTATTCTGCTTTGGCGCTGCAAGAAAAACTTTCTCACTGAGAAACAGCGTTTCTAGCATTTCTAGGCTTGATTTGAGTTAATTTGTTCAGAAACACTAAAACTGCATTCTGCTCCAAAAACTTCAAAACTAAACAAATCGTGCGTTTTGAGCTCTAATATCACTTTCTGGGTCCAAAAGTAAAGAAAATAGACTGAGAAAAAGCTCATTCTGCTTTGGAACTGCAAGAAAAAGCTTTTTCTCACTGAGAAACAGCTTTTCTAGCATTTCTAGGCTTGCATTTTGAGTTAATTTGCTCAGAAACACTAAAGCTGCATTTCATTACCAAAGCTTCAAAAAGCTAAACAGAATTGTGCGTTTTGAGCTCTAATATCACTTTCTGGGTCCAAAAGTGAAAATAACTGAAAAACTTTTTCTGCTTTGGAACTGCAAAGAAAAAGCTTTGTCTCACTGAGAAACAGCGTTTCTAGCATTTCTAAACTTGATTTGAGTTAATTTGCTCAGAACTTTTAAAACTGCATTTCTGCTCAAAAACATCAAAAACTAAGCAAATTGTGCGTTTTGAGCTCTAATATCACTTTCTAGGTCTAAAAGTAGAAACAGACTGAAAAAGCTTTTTCTGCTTTGGAACTGCAAAGAAAAAGCTTTCTCACTGAGAAACAACTTTCCCTAGCATTTCTAAGGCTTGATTTGAGTTAATTTGCTCAGAAACACTAAAACTGCATTTCTGCTCAAAAAGTCAAAAACTAAGCAAATTGTGCATTTTGAGCTCTAATATCACTTTCTGGGTCCAAAATTAAGAAATAGACTGAAAAAAACATTCTGCTTTGGAACGCTACACAAGAAAAAACTTTTTCTCACTGAGAAACAACGTTTCTAGCATTTCTAGAGCTTGATTTGAGTTAATTTGCTAAGAAACACTAAAACTGCATTTCTGCTCAAAAAACTTCAAAAACTAAGCAAATGTTGTGCGTTTGAGCTCTAATATCACTTTCTGGGTCCAAAAGTAGAAACAGACTGAAAAACATATTCTGCTTTGGAACTGCAAGAAAAAAAGCTTTTCTCACTGAGAAACAGCGTTTTCTAGCATTCTAGGCTTAGTTGAGTTAATTTAACTCAGAAACACTAAAACTGCATTCTGCTCAAAAGTCAAAAACTAAACAAATTGTACGTTTGAGCTCTAATATCACTTTCTGGGTCCAAAAAGTAAATAGACTAGAAAAAAAAGCTTATTCTGTTTTGGAACTGCAAAAAACAGCTTTCTCACTTCTAAACAGCGTTTCCCTAGCATTTCTATAGAAGCTTGTTTTGAGTTAATTTCTGCTCTAAAAAACATTTAATCAAAACTGAAACTAAACAAATTGTGCGTTTTGAGCTCTAATATCACTTTCTGGGTCCAAAAGTAGAAATAGACTGAAAAAGCTTATTCTGCTTTTGGAACTGCAAGAAAAAGCTTTTTCTCACTGAGAAACAGCGTTTCTAGCATTCTGAGCTTGATTTGAGTTAATTTAGCTGAGAAACTTGCTAAAACTGCATTTCTGCTCAAAAAGTCAAAAACTAAACAAATTGTGCGTTTTGAGCTCTAATATCACTTTCTGGGTCCAAAAGTAGAAACAGGCTATGAAAAAACATTCTAGCTTTGGAACTGCAAGAAAAAGCTCTCTCACTGAGAAGCAACTTTTGCAAAAGGTATATCTAGAGGCTTGTTTTGATTAATTTGCTCAGAAACACTAAAACAACATTTCTGCTAAGATAAAAGTCAAAGCCTTCAAACAAATTGTGCGTTTTGAGCTCTAATATCACTTTCTGGGTCTAAAAGTAGAAATAGACTGAAAAAAGCTTATTCTGCTTTGGAACTGCAAAGAAAAAGCTTTGTCTCACTGAGAAAGTTTCTTTTAGAGTATATCTAGGCTTGTTTTGAGTTAATTTGCTCAGAAACACTAAAACAGCATTTCTGCTCAAAAAGTCAAAAAACTAAACAAATTGTGCGTTTTGAGCTCTAATATCACTTTCTGGGTCCAAAGTCTAGAAATAGACTGAAAAGAAAAGCTTATTCTGCTTTGGAACTGCAAGAAAAAGCTTTTCTCACTGAAAACAGCGTTTCTAGCATTTCTAGGCTTGTTTGAGTTAATTTGCTCAGAAACACTAAACTAACCATTTCACTGCTCAGATAAAGTCAAAAAACTAAACCAAATTGTGCGTTTTGTAGCTCTAATATCACTTTCTAGGTCCAAGAAATTAGAAATAGACTAGAAAAGCTTATTCTGCTTTGGAACTGCAAAGAAAAAGCTTTGTCTCACTGAGAGAAACAACTTTTAAGGTATATCTAGGCTTGTTTTGAGTTAATTTGCTCCAAAAACACTAAAGACTGCATTTTCTTGCTCAAAAAACTTCAAAAACTAAACCAGGTATGCGTTTTGAGCTCTATCTATCACTTTCTAGGTCCAAAAGTAGAGATAGACTGAAAAAGCTTAATTTCTGCTTTAGGAGCTGCAGAAAAAACTTTTTTCTCACTGAGGAACTCGTGTTTCTAACATTTCTACAGGCTTGATTTGAGTTCAATTTGCTCAGAAACACTAAAACTGCATTTCTGCTAAGAAAAGTCAAAAAACTAAACAAATTGTGCGTTTTGAGCTCTAATATCCTTTCTGGGTCAAAAGAAGAAACAGACTGAAAAACATTCTGCTTTGGAACTGCAAAGAAAAGCTTTGTCTCACTGAAACAACGTTTAAAGGTATATCTAGGCTTTGTTTGGAGTTAAATTTGCTCAGAAACACTAAAAACAGCATTTCTGCTCAAAAAAGTCAAAAACTAAGCAAATTGTGCGTTTTTTGAGCTCTAATATCACTTTCTGGGTCCAAAAGTAGAAACAGACTGAAAAAAAACTATTCTGCTTTGGAACTGCAAGAAAAAACTTTCTCTCACTGAAACAACGTTTCACAGCATTTCTAGGCTTGATTTGGGTTTAATTTGCTCAGAAAACACTAAAACTGCATTTCTGCTCAAAAAAATCAAAAACTAAGCAAATTGTGCGTTTTGAGCTTCTAATATCACTTTCTGGGTCTAAAAGTAGGAAATAGACTGAGAAAAAAGCTTATTCTGCTTTGGAACTGCAAGAAAAAGCTTTATCTCACTGAGAAACAACGTTTCTAGGGCATTTCTAGAGCTTGTTTGAGTTAATTTGCTCAAACACTAAAACTGCATTTCTGCTCAAAAAATAAAAAAACTAAACAAATTGTGCGTTTTGAGCTCATAATATCACTTTCTGGGTCCAAAGTGAGGATAGACTGAAAAACTTATTCTGTACTGGAACTATGAAAAGCTTTCTCTCACTTTGAGAAACAACGTTTCTAGCATTTCTAGAGCTTTTTTTGGTTAACCATTTGCTCAGAAACACTAAACAACATTTCTGCTCAAAAACTTCACTAAACTAAACAAATGGAAATGCGTTTTGAGCTCTAATATCCCTTTCTGGGTCAAAGTAGAAATAGACTGAAAAACTTTTATTCTGCTTTGGAACTGCAAGAAAAGCTTTTTCTCACTGAAACAGCGTTTTCTAGTATTTCTAGAGCTTGTTTTGATTAATTTATCTGAAACACTAAAACAGCATTTCTGCTCAAAAATTCAAAAAACTAACCAAATTGTGCGTTTTTGACTCTAATATCACTTTCTGGGTCCAAAAGCTAGAAACAGACTGAAAAAAGCTTATTCTGCTTTGGAACTGCAAGAAAAACTTTCTCTCACTGAGAAACAGCCGTTTCTAGCATTTTCTAGAAGCTTGATTTTGGGTCTAATTTGCTCAAACACTAAAACTGCATTTCTGCTCAAAAAATCAAAAACTAACTTCTAGATTGCGTGCGTTTTGAGCTCTAATATCACTTTCTGGGTCCAAAAGATGAAACAGACTGAAAAGCTTATTCTGCTTTGGAACTGCAAGAAAAAGCTTTGTCTCACTGAGAAACAACTTTTAAGTATATGAAACATTTTTGAATTAATTTGCTCAGAAAACACACTAAAAACTGCATTTCTAAGAAAAAGTCCAAAACTAAACAAGTTATGCGTTTTAGGCTCTAACTATCTCTTTCTGGGTCTAAAGTGAGAAATAGACTGAAAAAACTTATTCTGCTTTGGAACTGCCAAAGAAAAAAGCTTTGTCTCACTGAAATGTGTAACATTTACTAGCATTTCTAAGCTTGTTTTGAGTTAATTTGCTCAAAGCACTAAATAAAGCATTTCTGCTCAGATAGGAGTCAAAACTAAGCAAGTGTGTGCGTTTTGAGCTCTAATATCACTTTCTGGGTCCAAAAGTAGAAATAGACTGAAAAGCTTATTCTGCTTTGGAACTGCAGAAAAAGCTTTCTCTCACTGAGAAACAGCTTTTCTAGCATTTCTAAACTTGATTTAGGTTAATTTGCTCAGAAACACTAAAACTGCATTTCTGCTCAAAAATCAAAAACTAAGCAAATTGTACGTTTTGAGCTCTAATATCACTTTCTGGGTCAAAGAAAGTAGAGATAGACTAGAAAAAGCTGATTCTGCTTTGGAACTGCAAGAAAAAGCTTTTCTCACTGAAAACAGCGTTTCTAGCATTTCTAGAAGCTTGGTTGGGTTAATTTGCTCAGAAACACTAAAACTCTGCATTTCTGCTCAAAAAACTTCATAAACTAAAGCAAATGGTGCGTTTTGAGCTCCTAATATCACTTTCTGGGTCCAAAAGTAGAAATAGACTGAAAAAACATTCTGCTTTGGAACTGCAAAGAAAAACTTTTTCTCACTGAGAAACAGCTACGTTTCTAGCATTTCTAGGCTTGATTTGCAGGTTAATTTGCTCAGAAACACTAAAACTGCATTTCTGCTCAAAAAATCAAAAACTAAGCAAATTGTGCGTTTTGAGCTCTAATATCACTTTCTAGGTCCAAAGTAGAAATAGACTGAAAAAGCTTTTTCTGCTTTGGAAATGCAAGAAAAGCTTTTTCTCACTGAAACAAGCGTTTTAAAAGCATTTCTAGGCTTAATTTGAGTTAATTTGCTCATAAACACTAAAACTGCATTTCTGCTCAGAAAAAGTCAAAAACTATAAGCAAATTGTAACATTTGAGCTCTATTTATCACTTTCTGGGTCCAAAAGTAGAAATAGACTGAAAAAGCTTATTCTGCTTTGGAACTGCAAGAAAAAGCTTTTCTCACTGAAACAAGCGTTTTATGAGCATTTCTAGACTTGTTTGAGTTAATTTGCTCAGAAACACTAAAACAGCATTCTGCTAGATAAAGTCAAAAACTAAGCAAATTGTGCACGTTTGCAGGCTCTAATATCACTTTCTGGAGTCTAAAATTAGAGATAGACTGAAAAGAAAGCTTATTCTAACTTTGGAACTGCAAAAAAGCTTTTTCTCACTGAAAAACAACTTTTCCCTAGTATATCTAGGCTTCATTTTGAAGTTAAGTTGCTCCAGAAACACTAAAAAGCTGCATTTCTACTCAAAAACTTCAAAAACTTCTAAGCAAATTGTGCGTTTTGAGCTCCTAATATCACTACCTGGGTCCAAAAGTAGAGATAAGTGAGAAAAACATTCTACTTTGGAACTTCATAAAGAAAAAGCTTTTTTCTCACTGAGAGAGCAGCGTTTCTAGCATTCTGGAAAGCTTGATTTGAGTTAATTTGCTTTCCAGAAACATATAAAACTGCATTTCTTATCAAAAAACCCCAAGAAACTAAGCAAATCGTGCGTTTTGAGCTCTAATATCGCACTCTTAGGTCCAAAAGTAGAGGAATAGACTGAGAAAAAGGCTTAGCCTGCTTTAGAACTGCAGAAAAAGCTTTCTCTCACTGAGAAACAACGTTTCTAACATTTCTAAACTTATTTTGAGATAATTTATCAAGAAACACTGAAACTTCCATTTCTGCTCAAAAAAGTCAAAAACTAAACAAATTGTCCATTTGAAACCTATGCTCCTTTCTGGGTCCAAAAGTAGGAAATAGACTGAAAAGGCTTATTCTGCTTTAGAATTACAAAGAAAAACTTTTTCTCACTGAGAAACAGCAGTTTCCTAGCATATCTAGGCTTGATTTGAGATAATTTGCTCAGAAACACACTAAAAACTGCATTTAACATCCAGAAAAGTCAAAAAACTAAACCAAATTGTACGTTTGCACAGGCTCTAATATCACTTTATGGGTCTAAAATTGAAACAGACTGAAAAAACATTATAGCTTTGGAACTTCAAGAAAAGCTTTGTATCTCACTGAGAGCAACATTTAAGGCATATCTGGGCTTGTTTTGAGTTAATTTTATCAGAAACACTAAACAGCATTTCTGCTAAGATACAAAGTCAAAAGCTAAGCAAATTGTGTGCGTTTTGAGCTCTAATAATATCACTTTCTGGGTCTAAAATTAGAAATAGACTGAAAAAGCAGTCTCTTTGGAACTGCAAGAAAAAGCTTTGTCTCACAGAAACAACTTTTAAGGTATGCTCTGAGCATTTTGAGTTAATTTGCTCAGAAACACTAAAACTGCATTTCTGCTCAAAAAAGTCAAAAACTAAGCAAATTGTGCGTTTTGAGCTCTAATATCACTTTCTGGGTCCAAAAGTAGAAACAGACTGAAAAAGCTTATTCTGCTTTGGAACTGCAAGAAAAAGCTTTGTCTCACTGAAACAGCGTTTCTAGCATTTCTAGGCTTGATTTGAGTTAATTTGCTCAGAAACACTAAAACTGCATTTCTGCTCAAAAAAATCAAAAACTAAGCAAATTGTGCGTTTTGAGCTCTAATATCACTTTCTGGGTCCAAAAGTAGAAACAGACTGAAAAAGCTTATTCTGCTTTGGAACTGCAAGAAAAAGCTTTGTCTCACTGAGAAACAGCGTTTCTAGCATTTCTAGGCTTGATTTTGAGTTAATTTGCTCAGAAACACTAAAACTGCATTTCTGCTCAAAAAAAAGTCAAAAAACTAAGCAAATTGTGCGTTTTGAGCTCTAATATCACTTTCTGGGTCCAAAAGTAGAAATAGACTGAAAAAGCTTATTCTGCTTTGGAACTGCAAGAAAAAGCTTTTCTCACTGAGAAACAGCGTTTCCTAGCATTTCTAGGCTTGTTTTGAGTTAATTTGCTCAGAAACACTAAAACAGCATTTCTGCTCAAAAAGTCAAAAACTAAGCAAATTGTGCGTTTTGAGCTCTAATATCACTTTCTGGGTCCAAAAGTAGAAACAGACTGAAAAAGCTTATTCTGCTTTGGAACTGCAAGAAAAAGCTTTGTCTCACTGAGAAACAACTTTTCTAGGTATATCTAGGCTTGTTTTGAGTTAATTTGCTCAGAAACACTAAAACAGCATTTCTGCTCAAAAAAGTCAAAAACTAAGCAAATTGTGCGTTTTGAGCTCTAATATCACTTTCTGGGTCCAAAGTAGAAACAGACTGAAAAGCTTATTCTGCTTTGGAACTGCAAAGAAAAAGCTTTTCTCACTGAGAAACAACTTTTTCTAGCATTTCTAGGCTTGATTTGAGTTAATTTGCTCAGAAACACTAAAACTGCATTTCTGCTCAAAAAGAAGTCAAAAACTAAGCAAATTGTGCGTTTTGAGCTCTAATATCACTTTCTGGGTCCAAAAGTAGAAATAGACTGAAAAAGCTTATTCTGCTTTGGAACTGCAAGAAAAAGCTTTGTCTCACTGAGAAACAGCGTTTCTAGCATTTCTAGGCTTGTTTTGAGTTAATTTGCTCAGAAACACTAAAACTGCATTTCTGCTCAAAAAGTCAAAAACTAAGCAAATTGTGCGTTTTGAGCTCTAATATCACTTTCTGGGTCTAAAAGTAGAAATAGACTGAAAAAGCTTATTCTGCTTTGGAACTGCAAGAAAAAGCTTTGTCTCACTGAGAAACAACTTTTAAGGTATATCTAGGCTTGTTTTGAGTTAATTTGCTCAGAAACACTAAAACTGCATTTCTGCTCAAAAAAGTCAAAAACTAAGCAAATTGTGCGTTTTGAGCTCTAATATCACTTTCTGGGTCCAAAAGTAGAAACAGACTGAAAAAGCTTATTCTGCTTTGGAACTGCAAGAAAAAGCTTTTCTCACTGAGAAACAGCGTTTCTAGCATTTCTAGGCTTGATTTGAGTTAATTTGCTCAGAAACACTAAAACTGCATTTCTGCTCAAAACTTCAAAAACTAAACAAATTGTGCGTTTTGAGCTCTAATATCACTTTCTGGGTCCAAAAGTAGAGATAGACTGAAAAAGCTTATTCTGCTTTGGAACTGCAAAGAAAAAGCTTTCTCACTGAAAACAGCGTTTCTAGCATTTCTAGGCTTGATTTGAGTTAATTTGCAAACACTAATTAAACTAAACACTAACTGAAACAGAAATGCAGAAACACTGCATTTCTGCTCAAAAAGTTCAAAAACTAAGCAAATTGTGCGTTTTGAGCTCTAATATCACTTTCTGGGTCAAAAGTAGAAACAGACTGAAAAAGCTTATTCTGCTTTGGAACTGCAAGAAAAAGCTTTCTCTCACTGAGAAACAACTTTTCTAGCTATTTCTAGGCTTGATTGAGTTAATTTGCTCAGAAACACTAAAACTGCATTTCTGCTAAAGTCAAAAACTAAGCAAATTGTGTGTTTTGAGCTCTAATATCACTTTCTGGGTCCAAAGTAGAGATGAGACTGAAAGCTTATTCTGCTTTGGAACTGCAAGAAAAAGCTTTTCTCTCACTGAGAAACAGCGTTTCTAGCATTTCTAGGCTTGATTTGAGTTAATTTGCTCAGAAACACTAAAACTGCTGAACTCCTAATATCACTTTCTGGGTCCAAAAGTGAAATAGACTGAAAAAGCTTATTCTGCTTTGGAACTGCAAGAAAAAGCTTTTCTCACTGAAAAACAGCACTCTAGCATTTCAAACGGTTGAGTTAATTTGCTCAGAAACACTAAAACTGCATTTCTGCTCAAAAAAATCAAAAACTAAAGCAAATTGGCACGTTTTAAGCTCTAATATCACTTTACCTGGGTTCAAAGTAGAGATAGACTGAAAAGAAACATTCTGCTGAACTGCAAGAAAAGCTTTCCACTGAAAAACAGCGTTTC